>NW_023606052.1:0-100001 GCF_013339745.2 Dermacentor silvarum
ATTTAAACAGCAATTTTTTCCCAGGCAATAGAACTGTGGAATACTTCACTCGGTCATGTTCACTCTTTGATGCCGACTGAATTCCTCTTGTAAATTTTAAGCACTGATGTTGCATTCCATTTTGCTCTGTATTTGTTTCGTGTTTTTTTTCTCTTCGCTAAATTTGTGTTCTGTATTCCGCATTCCTGCAATAGCCCTTTGAGGCTACAGTACTTTGAAATAAATAAAAGAAATAAATTTTAATCTTATGGCTGTGCTAATATGAAAGCAGCCAATGTAGTATTAACAAATTCAGAGCCCCTGCACTATGTGAAGATGGAAGACCAGCGGAGCTGTTGGTTTTGTTTAATTATATTGAATGTTCTTTAATTTGGTGGTTATGTTAAATGTTGAAAAGACACAACACAAAACTTCGTTGCGTGGCCAGGTGCCATATGCTGTATGTGCGAGTGAAAGCGAGTTTAGGCGACTAGATTCACGCCACCATGCACCATCGGCTGCAGCACGTTGGCCGCGGCGGGTTCGGCTTCTCGTCGCTTTCGCATCCGTTCGTGCCTTCTCTTTGGGTCGAATGTGTGGCAAGGGTAGTTGAAGGGCACGTTACGGATCCTCGAGCCCACAGGGAAATGTACCATTGAGCTTAGACTAGAGCACTGCACGGGCTCAGGCTTACCCGAAAGCCCGGGTCCAGCCCGGCGCTTGGGCCGGGCCGGACCGGGCAGAGCAGTTTTTTCCCAGGCTAGGGCACGGCACATCCTTTTCGACCTTGGCCCGGGCCCGGCTCAGGTTTTCTGACGCGGGCGCAGGCCGGGCTTGGACTTTCTGGTGGTGACATTGCATATTTGTTACAACGGTGACAGTGTTATTTTACGATAAATAACATATATCGAACATAATCACTACGTTCACTTCGGAAGTCGCAGAACAAATCATTTCAGAAAATTGGCTCATGGACCGCAACTCCTGAATTCTTTCCGCTTATCACACGAAATCTTCAAATCTCAGTCTTGATTATGTGGTTGGGAGACTGTGAGCATTCTGTATTAGCTAATCACTTTTTTCGTTTAAACGTTAACGCTGAAATTCTGAACGTATAAAAGCATTTCTTCCTAATCGGATGTCGTTTGTAACATAAATTTTGCATAAATGTACTATCTTCTCAGTCTTATATCTCAGTTGCTGACAGATTAAAATAGCTGATAACTATAGCGCACGGAATATTCCGCACATAACAATAAAAAAATCAGCGCAGCTTCACTGACTTTACATCGCGAAGAGTGATGCCACAGAGGAGCTGGTGGCTTCAATAGGGCTTTTACTACCCGATGAGTCTCTTGGTACCGCTGCCCCGCCGCCGCCTCCCTCACTCGAAACTCGCGGTCTTCGGATCGTCGCCGTCGCTTAGCCTCGGCTTCCTTTGCTCGGAACTCTGGGTAGGCGCGTCGTCGTTGGGTCCATGCTCGAGCAGCTTCCCGCCCTCTTTCCTGCCACGCCGCTTCTTCGTGCTTCTTCGTACTCTCCCTAGTCATCACCGAACGTCGGAATGCTCTGCGCCTACAGTGCACACTTTTATAATGCTCGGTATAAAATACTGCTTTTATACTGATCGGCATCCTACACGACTTGATTATGAGTCACGCCGTAGGGGAGGCCTGCGGATTAATTTTCTCCACCTGGGCACTTTAACATGCACCGATGCCCGGTACCCGGGTGTTGTTGCATTTCGCCCCCATCGCAATGCGTTCACCGCGGCCGGGATTTCTTCCTGCAAACTCTTGCTTAGCAGCGTAACGCCAAAGAGAGAGAGAGAGCAAGGAGAGGAAAGGCAGGGAGATCAACCAGAAGAGCGTCCGGTTTGCTACCCAGCCAATTAGCAGCCACGGCGGGTGGGAGAAAGTAAATATGACAATATATTACTGTGAAAAAAGTCGCAGTTTCGCCCGAAATGTGAAGCATCAATTGCGATAGCAGAGAGAGAGAGAGACAGAAAGGAAAAGAAAGACAAGGAGGTTAGCCAGTGTAAATACCGGCTTGCTACCCTTACTGGGGAAAGGGGTAAAGGAAATAAAAGGTGATAGAAGAAACAAAAAAATTGAAGTAAGAAAATTCGCGCAATAACGCGACCCTACGCGCTGCAACGTTCAAAGCCGGTCGCACAATTCACAAGCCCTTAAGAACTTCAGCGGAGCCCTTAAGACATAATTGCGATAGCAAATTAGTAGAGAGCTATATGGAGTAAGGATATTAGTTTTATTGCCTGCCTGAAATTCGACACATTCGCTGACTAAATGAATTAACAAGCATGGTGCCAGCGCGCACAATCAGACATGAATAGATCACACTCGATGACCGCAGACAACCACTGTCCAAATACTGGCGTCAGCAACGCGGCAGCAACAACGAGCGAAGGTTCGTGCGGTCTATCTCTTCAACGGAAACTGAGCGGTGAAAGCACAGCGCATAAAAAGGTCAGAGCCATGTGGAGATCGGTTTCAAGATACGGTGCGCGCGACAGCCCGCAGCCGCGCTAAGTACAAGTACGCAGTTGGTGGCAGAGTAGAAGCAGCACCCCCTCCAACCGGCACTGACTTGCCGCTTTCCTCCTTTCGCGTAGGAGATTGAGTCGCCAGTTCCCCTTGCTCCCGGTCGCAAGATAGGCATTGATGCCGCAGCTAAACGTCACCTCCCTACCTACCTCCCTCCCTCTCATCCCCCCACGGCGTTTTGCAGTACGGAAAACGTCGCGTATGCTCTCCTCCGTGTGTTCGCTCTCCGTGAAAGCACGCGTCCCTCGCGCTCTTTCACTCGCACATACAGCTTACGGCGCGCGGTGACGATTTTATCGCCCTTGGACTTTATACAAAACCTCAGGACGACGCCGACGACGACACCGACGGCAGAAATCCGTTTTTTGTGTCCATATAATTACTATCGCACTAAACCACAGCACAAAGCGAAATAAAAGTGGCCGAAAGACAGCTCCGTGAGCACGCACGCACACAGTAAATAAAGATATACCTGTAAGTATAAATATCACTTGTAGATTTCAGATAAAACCACTAATAAATTCCTTCTTCTCTAGTAATCTTTATTGTGTACCGGCTGCATATGGTTATGACAACGAAAGGTTGAGTTCTTCGGTTCCCCTTCTCGTTGAAGTTGAAGAACCATGAGTTTAGGAATATCCTGCTCCAAATAAAGATAAATGTCTCTGTTGTAGAATAGCGGCATTATTTTATGCGAGTTCACACAATATAAATGTTCATGAAGGTTACGTTTATTAAAGAGGAGAGTTGCACTTGCTTTTTATAAACAATAAAAAATTCACTACCGTTTACACCACTATGGACTTTGCAGGTTTTCGTCGTGTGGTACAGAGGTTTCTGTTTACGCATACAGTGATAATAATCTTTAGTTCTCTGGTTTTATATTATAATAATATTTATTATCGGCGAATATTACCAGACCATTAAGAAGAAATTTTTGGTTGCAATTCATTCGCAGGTCAGCCTTCGCCTACAGCTCCTAGATCCTCCGGGCGCTGTAGCTCTGACGGGAATTCAACGTTCGACAACCGTAAGTTGAGTGTGTTTTACTTTGTATTGATCCTGACGATAGGCACTTTGCAGAATATTGAAAGGTACGCGCAAGTATGGAAGGACTACTTGTACGCCAAAGAAACACTTCGCAAGTTATCGATTTATGCCCAGCATGATAGCGGCATGAAGTTGGCAGACGCAGTTTACCTGGCCACATCGTAAGTGTCTTTTGACTTCCTATTGTGTGCTAGATAGATAATTGAGTAATCAGTGATAGCTTATAAAACACAAGTAACACACTGCCCTGGTGTTGGGCATCTCTCTTAAAAGGAATCGTCACGTCTGGATGTGATTTGCAATGTGCACGAAAGCCGTGAGCGGCATAGGTCAGCACTTCGAAGACAAGAACGAGACACTGCAGTCTTTGCGCGAGCGCGCAAAAGAAATAATTCGAAGAGGACGACAACGATGATAGGGTCAGAGAAGCGAATAATTCATTGAAACATCCCCATTAACGCTGCGTGAATATTATGTTAGATGCTAGTTGGTGTGGAAAGGAAAAGGAAGACAACGGACACCCGCTTATGGAACGAAGGAACGGCCAAGTAAAAAAACAACGAAGATCCTGGTGTGGCACGCGCGAGTGGGAGGAAAAAAAACACGACATCCAATTTCACACTTTCTGAGAAAGAGGGAAAAATAAACTTTATTGATTGACCCGGCTTCTTCGACTTGAGCATAAGTGTCGGTGCCCTCCTCAGTCCAAGTAGTCGTGGCTCGTCGACGCTGCCCGAGCCTTGTTCACCAACCGTAGCGGGTTTTCAGAGTCTTGCGTCACCAGCAGAGCCTACCACTGGTGTTCTGATTATTCCTCTGGTTCCACTTCTTTCTGTTCGTTATCGCCTGGTGGTGGTGATGACGTTGGCACGTCCGGGTCATTTCTGCACTCCAGAACCATGTGATACAGGCTATAAGGCGTATTCAGCGGGTAGAATTTGTAGTCCCACCCACAGGTTCCCTGATATATAGCGTGCAGCAGTATTGCGTTCGGGTTGTTTCCAGCCTGGAGTCTTCTCCAGGTCACCGCTTGTTCCCTAGTCAGCCTCTTGTACGCCGGCGAGTAGCTACTCCTCTGCTTCCTGCAGTGCGCCAAGATCTCCTATTACTCCTTGGGTATCCCTTCATCCTCTTCGTAACAGCCAGTGATCTATATTTTCGGCCTGTCAGAGATGGCTCGGCGTTCATGATCTCGAGCCGCCGCGTACGTCGCCTGGTTCCCCGCTAGACCCTTGTCCCGGCTTCCAGTGTGCTTCTTCAAACTCAGTGTTTCTTAAGACCCTAAGTGCTGCCTTTCTAGTCTTTCCGTTCATATACCTTCTGCATGCTTCTTTAGAGTCCATCATCACGGTTACCAGTGTCTTTCATGATGATATGACCAGGGATATGCCCTGCCCTTCTGCTGTGCTCCCGTCCTTGGCACGTATGGATGTGGCTGTAAGTTCTTCACTCTTCTCGTCGACCAGGCTGACTGCAATCGGTCATTTGTTCTGTCCGCCGCTGCATCTCAAGTTTCGTTGTGAGTTGGTGGTACGTTCGAGTACTTGCTTGAGCACTTCTATTTTCGATTGTCTCCTTGCCTTGTCGTACACTGGATGCATGCTTCGGAGCATCTTACTTACCTGTAGCTTGAATCTGACGTCATGCAGGATACAGTTATGTAGGCGTCTCTCGTCCTCCACTTGGTAGCCCAGTTAAAGGAGCAGGGCCCTTCCCGTTTTTATTTTTTATTAGCTTTAGTCTCGAGTTGGTTGACGTTGTGCGCTTCCTCGAGCTCCTCCCATGTGTTGTGCACTCACATTTCGAGTAGTTTTGCTGTGAACGTGGAGGGAGAAAGACATATAACAATTAGGTAGACTTTTCTCATAAGGTGTTGATTTTCCTTGATGACTGTTCTTCATGTCAACGTATATGCTCTCGTACGGGACGTTGTTCGTGGTCAGCGCTTGTATCATTGCCGTGCAGTCTTCTTCCTTGACCTTGTCACTTTTGCTCGTCACCCTTTTGATCACATGGGCTACTTATTGCACTGCTATATAACATTTTCCAACTCCGCTCCCCCAGACCCGTCCTTTTGAATCAGGAGTCCAATGATGCAAAGCCTCGTAACCAGCGGAATAATTCCCCCTACCTTTACTTCCAGGTCAGGCATCTGCCGCGGAAGTCGGCCTCTTGTACGCTTTCTTAGCACAAAGACCTACGCCTTTTCTGGTGCGCACGTCAGTCCACATAATTGCAGCTAGTTTTTCGTTTTGCAAACCGCTTTTGTCAACTTTTCTGTTTTGTTAACCTGCCGACCCTCCCGTATTAGAAGGTGAGGTCGTCAGTACATATTGCGTGACGAAACCTTCTATTTGTTTCGGTTCATTGGGTAGGGAGCTCATGACCTGATTGAATAGCATGGCCGAAATGACGGAACCTTGTGGCGTGTTCTTCCGCGGTATTTCGAACTTCTCTGAGCGTAAGTTGCCTATTCCCGCTGCGGCTGTTCATTCTTGGAGCAAAGCTCTGGTGTAATTATATAGCTTTTCTCCCTAGTTATAGTTCGTTGATGTTTTGCAGTATGCCTTCGTGTGACACGTTGTCGAAAGCCTCTTTCACGTCGAGTGCGAGGATGGCTCTCTCGCTCTGTGTTTCCAGTTTGTCTATCAATTCTTCCTTGATCTGCAGTAACCTGTATTGTGCGCACAGGTGCGCTCTAAATGCAAACATGGTGTTTGAGACCTCTCTGTTGTCTTGGAGATGTTCGATCATGCTTTTCTGCACCACGAGCTCATAAAGTTTTCCAGTACAGGAGGTGAGGGATATGGGTCGCGATTTCTGTACGCTGATTAGCTTGTTCGGCTTAGGAATCATGGTTACCTTAGCATGTTACCATTCCGGTTGTAGTTTACCTTCTTCCCAGCACATGTCAATGTATTTTCAAGTGGGTCTGCAGGGGGTGCGTCTAGATTCCTGAGTTTCTTGTTTATTCGGTTGCAGCCCGGCGTTACCCGTCGTGGTTGCTTAGTGGTTATGATGTTGGGCTGCTAAGCACGGTGTCGCGAGATGAAATCCCGGCTATGGTGGCCGCATTTCAATGGGTCGAAATGCGAAAACACCCGTTTACTTAGACTTAGGGGTGCTTTAAAGAACCCCTAAGTGGTCCAAATTTTTCCGGAGTCCCACACTATGGCGTGCCTAATAATCAGATCGTGGTGTTCGCTCCTATAATTCGATAATTTAGCTTTATTGCGATAGCAATTATATGGACACTTCAACTGGATTTCTGCCGTCGGCGTCGCCGTGAGGTTCCGTATAGATAAAATCTTCGCCGCGCGCCTTATGCCCGAGCGGAAGCGTGTGGGGATGCGCGCTATCACGGTGACCGAACGCACTCAATCTCCGACGCGCAAGCAAGGAAGCGGGAAGCCAGCGCCGGAGGGAGCGGGGGGGATCGCACTTCTACTCTGCCAACAACCGCGCTCGTCGCTCGCCCGCACCATCTCTTATCTCCACACGGCTCTGACCTTTCTATGCGCTGTGCATTCGCCGCTCAGTTTCCGTTGAAGCGATAGACCGCACGCACCTTCGCCCACTGTGGCGTATGCGCTTGCTGTCAGCGTTTTGACAGTCGTTGTGTGCAGTCATTCAGTGTGATCTATTCATGTTTGTTTGTGCGCGCTCACGCCACGCTTGTTCATTCAGTTAGTAATAGTGGGGCCACATTTTACGCACGCTACACATGCAATGCTGCCCGGATCGGCAGTGCAGCGCTACGGGTGTGTCACATTGCACGCGCTGCCCACGGGAAGCGCTTCTCATCAACACCACCGTTTCACACGCGCCTTCTCGTGGTCATCGAGTCTCTCTTCATGTTGGTCTACATACGCCGCAGCACACCTGCTTACTTAGTCAGCTCATGTTTGCTACAATTCATATTGCTACCAAAGCCGCTCACCTTACTTCGTATGACATTGCTGTGTTGCTATCGCATTCATTGCTTCGCCCTTAGGGCGAAACTGTGACATTTTTTTGCGGCCCGGCGCCATGTTGCGGGTGAGCTTGCTCAGGGCCCTCTCGGTCTCTGCTACCATGAAGGATCGATCCAGTTCTATGTTTTGGTTGCTTGGATAATCGTCAAAGTACAAGTATAACGCCATGTTCCACTCCGTAGCGAGAAACGACTCCTTCACTTCTTTGTTAGTGCCTTTCTCTATCCCAGGGTGGGTGTGTATGAGTCTCCCCAGTTTCTTCCTTGTGGCGCTCTTGTTCTCCTTCTTGGCTGGGAGAGTCTTGCGTACCGCCCAGGTGCGCTTACTGCTTAAATGCCCTTGAAGCTTGTTACATGTTTTGTACCAGTTCTTTCTTTGGAGTTGTTCAGAGTACTCATGCGCCTCCTTGCACTAGCTTGGAGATTCGAATTTCGAATTTGCAGGTGCACTTGGTGCGTTGCCAGCGCCGCGCGAGTCGACACCACGCCTCCCACAGGTAGACTAATTGGGGGTCGACCGCGGGCGTGTCTTGCGACAGTTGGAGTGTCTTCGTGCTCTTCTTCACCCTTTCCACGGCTTCTCTGATCTACATTTCTGTGTAGTCTATCGTCGGATCAACGACGCTCTCGTCATTGCAATAGGCCTGCCAGTCCGTGATCTTGGCTTTTCCGATTTTCATCGCCGTCTTTGTGGTGCGGAATAATCGTTTACACTACATAATGGTCGCTGCCCAGGTTCTCGTCCATGCGTCTCCACTCATAATGTTTGAGTCCGTGTACAAAAGTGACGTCGGGGCTGGTGTTTGGAAGATAAACTGTTGCCGATGCGCGTGGTTGTCCTTGGGTCTTTCAGCAACTTCAGGAGATGTTGTTGGGCCAGATTGTGCACATCTGCTCCTTTTTTCTTTGAGACCGCATAACCCCAGGCCACACGTGGAGCATTAAAATCACCAACGACTACCAGGCCGTTACCCTTGCTCAGCTTCACTTCTCGCATTAGCTTGTCTAGATCCTTTAGGTGGTCGTTTGGCGGGCTGAACACGTTTAACACAAAGAGGCTTTGCTGCTGTTTCTATTGCGATAGCAATTATACAGACACTCCAAGCGGATTTCTGCCGTCGCCGTCTCCGTGAGGTTCCGTATAAAGTCCAAGGGCGATAAAAGCGTCGCCGCGCGCCGTATGCTCCATGTGCGAGTAAAAGCGCGCGTGGGACGCGCGCTTCCACGGAGAGCGAGCGCGACGCCTTTCGTTACGCGAAAGGATGTGGGGGATAGGAGGGGATGGAGGGAGGGGGGGGCGATTTGTGCTGCTGCACACACTGCGTATCTTGCGACCGGGTGCAAGAGGACGACCGGACTCAATCTCGCACTTGAAAGGAGGAAAGCGAGAAGGTAGCGCGGGAGGGAGGAGCTGCGGCTTCTACTCTGCCAGCAAACGTGTACTTGCACTTTGCGCGGCGGCGGGCGGTCGCGCACACCGTATTTTAAAAGCGATCGGCACACGGTTCCTACTTTTCATGCGCTGTGCTTTCCCTGCTCAGTTTCCGTTGAAGCGATAGACCGCACGAACCTTTGCTCGCTGCTATCGCGCTTGCTCACGCCCGCGTTTGACAGCGGTTGTCTGCGGTCATCGAGTCTGATCTCTTCAAGTTTGCTTGTGCGCGCTGACACCATGCTAACATTCAGTTAGTAAGCGAATGTGTCCATGTTTATAAGCCGATAAAACTACTATCGTTACTCAGTATAGCTGTCTACCAATTTGCTATCGCAATTGATGCTTCGCCTTTCAGGCGAATCTGTGACTTTTCCTCGGGAGCGCTTTTCACGAGGATGTGTTCGATGCGGTTCGATGTCGTGTCGTTGAGGGTTAATGGTCTTCTTGGTCAGGATTGCTGGCCACGTCATACCGTCCGTGACGTGAATCACGTCGCGACTGACCTTGAAGTCTTCAGCTTCGGTTTCTTTAGGTTTATATCTGGGACAAATTGTGTGCAGAATTGTATAAGGTTGCTCATCTTACTTCGGATAGAAGGACAGTTCCATTGCCAAATTTCGAGTCGTGGATGTTTCTTCTAGTCATCTTTCTCTTGAGTTAGCCTCGCCATCATTTTTGCTTAGTGTCTGCCTGGTCTTGGCTCCTCTCGCTGGGTGCTTAGGCTTCCTGCAAGATTTATCTTTCTTGTAGCATGTGGGTGCGTTCACTGGATTTCTACCGATTGCGTCATTTTGGTCTGTAGTGCCTGAATCTGGTACTCCATTTCGCTTTTGAGAGATTGGAACCAGCACATCTGTGTCACCGTTTTCTGTACAACCAGATACCTTCGACATCATGGTTTCCATCATGATGGTCACGTTGGTGTTAATGCGGTCTATAAGAGTCGTAGAGTCGTGAGGCGATTCTGGGTTATAACCATTTGGTTCGCCAGTGTTGCTGGTTCCGGTCGTACTGGTGATTGTGATGCTAGTTGTGGTGGTGATTGCAGCCGCGGTGGTGGTGTTTGCAGTTCTGGGTCTGACCACTCCATAGTTCTACTTCTCGTATGAGGTATTCTAGATGTTTCTCTGTGCCGGCTTGTTTCCTTTAAGCTCTCGCTTCAATTCTTCATTCTGTCAACCGAGAATCATTGTCGTGTCTTCATACTTCGAGCGTCTTGACATTTAAACGCAATTATTCTCCCTTGACGGCTCACGGCGCACCGTGAGGATATGGGCCCAGCTTACTTTGCCTGGGCGTTGTGTTCCGCGCCGGTTGCCGTGGTCCTGGGGACGCTATGTTCTCTTACCCTCGATCTCAAGTTGGATCTGGATCTTATTGTCTATTTGGTCTCATTCGGTGACTGTGGCTGCGGCGGCATCGTCATCGCCTGGGTTGGTACCAGAAGCTTCGCTGCCTCGATCTTCATCACTCCCTGACTCTTAATGGTGGTGGGGCCGGTTTCGCCTTCCTTAGAGATCCTCTACTCACCGTTCCATGAGCATTGCGCAGAGCTTTCATTTTGGCTCGTATTGGTAGTGGCTGGGGTTGTCGCAGTTGCCGCAGGATCTCCAATACTAAGTGACATTCTGTCGGGTCTGCAGCGAGTGAGCGTACAACCCACTTTAACGTAGAAGGGCACATGCGGGCCCTCGCAGGTGATTACTGCCGACGTCGACCGTCTTAGGATTCTAGCGTAAAGCATTTTGCAGTTGTTGGTCACTGCTAGATCTACTAGCTGCTCGTCAGTAGTGCCTGGCTCTACTGCGTGAAGAACTCAGCGTACGCTGCAGGAATCGACTTCAGGTATGGTGTGACCTCGTATTTTGTTGGTCCTATCTGATGCTTTTTATTTCTGCGAGTTTTAGTGCGCAATACTTTTCTCCAGTACTCGCATAAATTAAGTTTTGCTGCCACTTTGTCAATATGATCAATTTGGCGTACAGTTCCTGGGGTGTGACTCCACATGCTTGGGCTAATCCTCCTGTTTTCTCACTTTGATACGTTCATGTCTGCTTTAGGACTTTACACTACTTTGCAATGGTTTTCTGGTAGCAGTGTAGTCGATGGCCAGTAAGGGCGTGGCTTGCTTGCGTTGTTGTAACCCGACAGTTACTGAGGCGCTGCTTTCGGTTTTCCGTTATTCGTTCGGCCCGTTGCTGTGGTCATGTGAGAACTCCTGCGTCTTCAGTGTTGCGATGGATCTGGTGTCGCGCTTCAAGCATCATCCACGGTCTGTTGTTACATAGTGTTTTTTAGCTGTTGCTGTCGTACATCGGTTCCATGTCTCTCATCTCTGCTGTGGAGCTTGTAGGCTCAATTTCCATAACGCTAGGTTGCGCCTACGTTTCAAGCAAGAAATATCTAAAGACAGCTCGTTGCACAGCCCGACGTGCCCGTCGCGATGCACAAGGCGCATTTCTTCAGGGAGCGGGACTGGACAATCCTCAGTAGGCTTAGCTAAGCGTGGCAGTCGAATTAAACTTTCAGGGTTAGTACTTGCGTGAAGATTGAATTCACGTAGTTGCGCATGGTCTGCCTGAATGGCGCTCCTTAAGCTGAGTCGAATGCTGCATGCAGCCAGCGTTGCGAGGCGGCGATCCACAGGAATTTCGAGCTGAAGCAGGAGCACATGGAAAGCGCGAGACGAACCAGGTGGGCGCTAAAATGCCACCACTGCATCAGATGCTGGAAGAAGCTCTCCAGCTCGGCGGCCTAGCTTCGAGATACAACCGAGCTAACGCGATTCCCTCTGTTGAAACTATGGCCACATCCTCTCTACCTTCACTAGAAATAGTACACATGTAGAAGTACATATACATACATAGAGAGATAAGAAGCGCAACTTCGCGGTTGTTTTCGGTTTATATGACCAACAGTTGTAGTCGGTGGACCGACCTTTTTCAAAGGCTACTGAAACAGTTGTTGAACTGTTAGGCAAATAAACCGACGATAACCGCGAAGTTGTGCTTCTCGTCTTTCTAAATACGTTTGACCTATTAGAGATGCAGTCACATGTACATACACGTATATGTATACGCGTGCATGCCGTTCTAAGCTTATTTATCCACTCTCTACTTCTACCACGTGACCGGATTCCCACACTTCACGCACACACACTTTTTTCCACTTTGAAACTCCTAACGCTAACGCATTAAAAACAATTCCCTAGACAGTGTTCGATTGCAGAAAGTATGCTTCATATGCGTAGAAGTGCATGGAAGTGCTCATTGCATTTTTCAAGAGAAGAATCGTACAATTTGTGAGGATACACAGAAATATTAGATGTTTGGCTGGCGTTAATAAAATGTCGCATGGCATTGCCTTACCATCACCACTTCATTGCCAGAAAAAAAACGAAAAAAATCAATTTGAAAGCCTTACCCAGAGTGATAACATTGTTCAGTAACGCGCTGCAAATACATATTGGCATACTTGCTCGAAATTTGCAATGGCAGAGTGCAGCTCGCTATTGGTTTCCTCTTCATTTTTTGTTCAAACGAGTTGAATAATTTGCCACATATTATCCCATACTTAGCAGAAATAATTGTTTACTAAATTGTAAGCATTCTTAGAAAAATGCTCCAAACCAAGTCGGATGCTGCAAAGTATTGCAAAGTTGGCGAATAAAAAATAAATTACGTACGGGATGACGAGGGTTGGGTGAAAAAAAATTGGCGTTGACGTTTCACTTGTCGAACGCGAATCATGCGCAAGCGTATGGGCGCCATTCCTGTATAATTGCGATAGCATTTATATGGACACTCCAGGCGCATTTCTACCACTGCGGTCACCGCGATGTTTCGTATAAAGTCCAACGGCGAGGACACCGTCCCCGCACTCTGTATGCGGTATGTGCGAGTGAAAGCGTGCGACGGTGAGCCGAATCGCGCGTAAGTGAGGAAAGCGGGAAGGCAGCACGGGATGGATGGTGGGGCTTGTGCTTTGATAGCAGCTGGGTAGTTTGCGCCGCGGCGCGCCGTGTCTTGAAAGCGATCTGCACATGCGATCACACATGCACATGCACGACATGCACATGCACAGGTGACTTCGCGGTAGGTCGACTTGTGGTCAGCCGGCCGCCGCTTGCGTTGTTGCCCCATCCTCAAACGGCGCTCGGCAACTCGATCACGAAACGAACACGATACCTACAAAGCGCACAAACAACCCGTAGCGGCTGCCAGAGGAGGTCTCCTCCTCCGCGAAGCTTCGCCCTCCTCCTCCGCGAAGCTTCGCCCTCCTCCTCCGCGAAGCTTCGCCTTTTAAGTGCGAAGCACTGCAGGGGCTCGGGCTCTCGGCGTGTAATTGGATCTCATGTCGTGGTCACGCGCCAAAACAGGGTCAAAACAAGCGCAGAATTGATCAAAACCAGTTCAAATTTAACTAACAATATTCATAATAATGAAAAGAGACGAATAAAAAAGCATTAAACGCATTAATTAGCAGAAACTCGTGAAAATCGTGAAAATATTGTAATGGTATCTCATTTCGTGGTCACGCGCAGCAAAGGCTTTGGCTCCATGTGCGTGGCGGTTTCCCACCAGTTGTGCCTTAGCACAGGTGTCAAAACGGATGATGGATTGCTAAACACAAGATAAACACAGGGTAAAACAAGATGAACACAAGGACAACACGAGGGAAACACTGGCTAAGCCCTGCTTCGCACTTCCCCAGCAACTGCATTACTGCCGAGTTTACCATGGCCACTAACCCGGACCGGTACCCAATTTTTTGCCCCTTCCCCTTTTAGCGCAACGCCACCTAGACCTTCCTCTAAGTGGCGTTGTTTTACCGTGCGTTCAGCCCGCTCCTTCGTGCTCTCCCCGGCACGCGATTCTCGTCTCCACCTCCAGGCGCCTTGCTCCTCTGCTTCCTTCGTGGCTTCACACTACCCCTCGACGGTCTTTGGTACGCCTAGCCATTCACGCTTGCGCGTAAAAGATGGAATGATGAGGATTCAACGTGCATATCACGACCACGAGCAGATTCTTAGTGGTCCAAGCTATTAGACAACTGGGCTGACTTCACCGGCGTAGAAGGCGTTACTATGACGGCATGACGACACTCAGATTACGAAGCTGGAATGGTAACAATGGAAGGACCACGACAGCATCAAGACAACGCGCGCATACCTAGTGGCACAAGTTTGTACATTTCTTGGGTCAATAATATATATATATATATATATATATATACAGTTTTGCCATGCACTTTCTGGGGTATTATTGTTTTACAAATAGAACTAACCCTGGGAGTGTTAGCCAGTGCCACCACTCACAAACCAAGGCGGCGGATGTGGAACATCCTTTCTGCCGCAGGCGTCACGAGCACGTGATCTTTTTGGGTGATGGCAACTGGTCAATAAACCCATATGCTACCTGAAGGCATATGTAGGTTTCCAGCGCAAGTCACGCGAACTGTCGACAACCCGTTCGGCGTCGGCAAGCGACAGCGTTCTTGGCGCTGTACCAAACTTGGTTAGCCTGCCTGCGTTTGTGGCATGTCAGGAGCCAGTGTTGCCAGGTCCGACAAGGCGGCGTAGCCAAAAGCTAGAAAAGTTGTAGCCCAAATGTAGCCAAACAGAATAAAAGTGAAAAATATTTCGTAGCCAAATGTAGCCATCTTTATTTGCAATTTTATTTGTCTATACATTTTCACATTCGATTACGGCAATCCTTATTTGCGCAACCCGTCGTAGCAAATGTCCGTGCCGCCGTGACGGTCGGCCCTTTACATCAACAACAGCGACATCATGCTTGCACAGAACACTTTTTGGTTGGCCCCGGAAGCTCTTATGTTCCAGCGAATTGCTGCAGAGGGCGAAATCAGTGCTTTTATTTTATGACAGATAGTACTAAGTTATTATTTTTTTGTTATTTACAGTAATATTAGCTACGAGCTCTGCTTCTTAGCTGTCGTGAACACAAAATAATGTTAAGCGTCATCGATCTCTCACGTTATTTCTGCCTACGGCGTAGAACTTCAGCTGTCCAGCGATCTGCAACGGCGACTTGCTTACGGGTTCCTTTTTGATGAGCTAAAACAATTCTTTCGCGCTATGATATCTCGTGTTATTTGTCACATTGTCCTTTCTTATTTTCTCATTTTTCTGCTTTTGTTTTTCAATTAGCTTGGCTCGGATTAGCTGGGACACACTTTATTTATAGTGTCAATTGACATCAACCTGGCCGCCATCTTAGGTCTCTAGCATGCCAAGAACATGCGTTAAAAAAGGGACAGGCAACAGATGCCACTCACTGTCTGAATCGGTGTAAGCGGAGCTTTAAGATATTACTGCGCAAACCGGAACACTAGTGTACGAAGCGCGCAGTCGTTTTCAGCGACGAGCACGTCCCGAACTAACTCACTCGAAATGGTAAATGCCGCGACGGCACCCAAAGAGCAATGGTAAACAACACATTGATAACAGTGGTAATGCTGTGAAAACCGGTTACTGTCAAAAAGCAAACCATGTTGATGACTAATAAAGTTTTAGAATAGGGGCCCCTAAAGTTTGGGGCCCCGAAGAGCTTTGCGGGTGTTAGCGTTGGGGCATGCAGGAATGAAGAGTTTTGGAATAGGCATGTTGCGATTGCGAATAGCATGTTGCTTTTGCAGCGTCACTGCGGCGTCAACGAAAAGCTGTTACGTGCTCCAGCAGCCGTCAAATCGTTGGCCATTTTCAGTGATTCCAAAGCAGCCCTACAAACTCTACAGTTTTCCCTACGACAAGCGTTACACGAGCAGCTAGTGCACGAAATTAGGCACGCTCATCATCACGCGCTCGAAGAAGGACATGACATTGCATTTCAATGGTTGCCAAGCCATTGCGGAATTGTCGGCAACGGCAGCGCAGACGAAGCAGCATGCTCGGCTCATCACAAACATCCGCTGGTTCCTATACCACTCTCAAGAACGGATGCTGCACGGCAACTTCAATCGATTGCTCGCCACATCACACTTCTGCGATGGAATTCACCGGGTTTCACCAACTCACGTTTGCACTCTCTTGACCCTAACTTGCGACTTCGCCTATCACCTGGACTCTCCCGTCGTGAAACAACTTTACTGTGTCGCATGTGGTTGGGTGTCGCATTTACCAACGCCTATTCGTTCCTAATAGGGATGACCAACAGTGCGGTGTGCAATTTGTGCGGGTGCGACGAGACTGTCGAGCACCTTCTGTGTCACTCTCCATCTTTTGACACTCAACGACGTATTCTCCAAGCTAAACTCAACCTGTTAGATAACAGAAAGCTCTCGGAAGAAAACATTCTTTTGCCATCGCCTATGCATTCTTGCAGGCAAAAGGCCACAAAAGCCCTTCTGCAGTTCGTGAAGAGTACTGGATTGTACGAACGCTTGTGACAGCGGAGATTCTTCTGTGACTGTCTCTGCGAATGAGTTACTCTATTTTTTTATTTTCTCTCCTTATCTATTCTTCCTCTTTCCCCTCCCCACGTGTAGGGTAGCCAACCGGGCACGTCCTTGGTTAACCTCCCTACCTTTCCCTCTTTCTTTCTCTCTCTCTCTGATATAATTATTAAAATAAGATATACCAGTTTATGATAAGAAAAGTTATTTAGACTTTTGTGTTTTCGCCTTTTTATTACAATTTAGAACTTATTCTATTAGCAGCATGCAACTGGTTGCACTTAGTATTGAGTAACCAACTTCACGCACCTTCACCCAACCAAGTCAATCCGTGATAGGCCTACGAGTCAAGAAATGGACAATTGAATTCGGAATAAGCAGCGTATAATGAATCAATCTTCATTACACATGTTAGTTGAGAGAAAGCGAGAACCGAAATCACTTCTAGCTTACGAACTTCACGCATTACCATGAATGAGCCCAGTTTTATGCTAGGTTAGAGCCGTCGCTTTGATGGGCGCCGCCATGTTTGTTTACAAATGCTTTTGGGCCTCCCGCTAAATTGTTGAAATAGCGTGCCCGACGCAATATCCAAGCACAGTTTGCGTCTTGCGCATGCGCAGTGGCTTCGACGCTATTTCTTTGGGGCCGCAAAACGTTTGAGGCCCCTTTTCTAAAACTCTAATAATTGCGGGGGTTTTGTGTGCCAAAACCACGATATGATTGGGAGGCATGACGCAGTGGGGGATTCCGGATTAATTTTGGCCACCTCGGGTCCTTTAACGTACACATAAATCTAAGTACACGGGTGTTCCAGCATTTAGCCTTGATCGAAATGCGGCTGCCGTGGCCGGGAATCAAACCCACGTCCTCGAGCCAGCAGCGAGACACATCACAAGCTAAGCTAACATAGTGGGTGAAGTTCATGTGACGTGGTGCACTGATGTCATGGTGGCAAACATGTTTCGATATTAGCGGAATGAGTATCTGCATCCGTGACGTTACGGCAAACCATCTAGAAGTAAAAGCACCAGAACTCACCTTTGGCTCGGGGTCTTGCTCTCATTCTCTTTTGCACGTTCTCGCATACTTGGCCCATGCACTTCCCCATGTTTGCATTCTCCTCTCTGAGGAGGATCCGATCTGTCGTGCAACCTATCGTCCAACCTATCGAAATCAATCTTGAATCTAAGCACGAAGAAACATTCATCTAGCTGGAAAAGGAAAATGGCAGTAAAGCTTCGCGTGAGATACGTGGACTAGGTCGAAAGCTGTGCCCGGTGCGATACTTCACCCGGAATTAAGACATGGCCATGAACACACTGGGGCGTGTCATCCACCCGTGCTTCCCTTCTTTTATGTCGGTGCCACGATCGCCCGACTGCCCCGACCCTATGCTATTGCTCTCCCTTCCGAAGCATAGCCATGTTAGTACAGTGTGAAAAACCCACTACTGCCAGGTTCATTCCAATGCCCGGGAATCATGTGCCTAACGGTGAAGCAGGGTATAAATTTCAGTGCATCTAAGATCAAAGCCACCGGCTCAGACAACGGCGCAGAGAGGGAAGGAAAGGCGGGGGGGGGGGGGGGTCATTTCGCGCACGCACACACGCTCAGCCACGCGGCCGGCGCCGCCAGCTAACACACAGCCTTCGAGATTTGCTTCTACCCGATCGGAGCCACCTCTGGAGCGTGGATTAGGGCGCCACGTATAGCCAAACACAGCCAAGTCGCCGATTTTCAGTAGCCCAAATATAGCCGCATAGCCAACTCGTCCAAGTCGACGCCAAAACATTTTTTCCCGTAGCCTAATTAGGCTATATATAGTCAAACCTGGCAACACTGTCAGGAGCGCTTTCGCTCGTAGGCGCCCACGCGTCCAGCGCTAGTCATGCGAAATGTCGCGAAAGGGAAGGTACCTCCGAAAATGATCGCTCGAGAATGCCTTCCCACATGCGTAGTTAAGTTAAACCAAGTTAAGACCTAGCAGCAACCGAGTTCATACCTAGCAGTAGCAGCCAGTATGCTTCGCTGTGCCTAAGGTTTGCGCGACCGAGTGCAAACTTGTCTGATTGTTTTATTGTCCGCTAGTAGCACTATGCCGTCTGCGTACATCAGTCCAGGGACCTTCCGTTGCACCATTTGCCCATTGCGTATGTAGGATAAATGAAACCATAATTCGCTGTGTTCCAGTCGTCTTTCTTATGCCCTAACATAAATCGTGAACAACAATGGAGACAGACGACATCTTTGCTTCAATCCTTAATGAATTCCCGCCATCTCGTTTTTTTTTCGACCTTCCCATACAGCTTGTACTCGGTTGTCTCTATATATCTCCTTTAGCAGCTCCACGAAATCGTCATCTGTGCCTTCGTGCTTAAGAATATCCCATAACAATTCCCTGTTTACGTTGTCATAGGCTCCGTTAATATCTAGAAATGCAATCGATAGAGGCCTATTCTGAGCTACTGAAATCTATATGCAATCAGTTAGTACAAACATGTTATCCTCTAAAAGTCTGCCTGGCCTGAATCAATTCTGTAGGCCCCCAATACCTCATTTTTCTCCACCCACTTCGACATTTCTAATTCTATGGCTTGCATTGCCATTCTGTATATCACCGACGTTACCGTAACTGGCCTGTACGAGCTCGTCTTGTCCCTATCTCCTTTGCCTTTGTATCTGAGGTTCATCTTGCTTTCGCGCCATCCTACCAGAATTTTCTTTGTTATAATCACTGGCTCTATGGCCTTTTTTCTAATCAAAGCTTTCTATGCTAAATTTTGATCTCTCATGCCTCTCTGTTGTTGCTCGATCTGTGGTCTGAACTGTACGCGTTTTCTTGTGCCGAAGTTATCGCCAATAACGTCTGTGATGTACCGCAGCGCATCATCTCCTGCGTAGATGTTACCATCTTAATTCCTTATAGCCGTTTGCAAGTTCTTAGCTGGAGCTCCGAGTGCTTTTATATGGTTCCAGAATGTTTTAGGGCGCCTTTGTCTCGTTTGTGAAGGTTATGCACCCAACGTTCACATGCGCATTTAATTTGCAGAGACATGCGCATTTAATTTCCAACGTTCACATGCGCATTTAATAATCCAGAGACCAGCATTTGCATGGCAATCAACTAGAGCGCGGCCACGTGGAAACTGGATGAGGCAACCAGCGAAGAGAATTCCACGAGAAATACAGCGGGAAGAAGGGCCGACTAGAGCGTCTCCGTCGGCGATCTAACTGGATGTGACGGCAACAATGGCTTCGTGACCAGGACGCAGGAAGTCTAATCGTTGGAGATATTGACTGAAGTTAGAGGAGAAGATGACAATATCGGCAAGGTAACAAAGACAGGTCTTTATTTCGGTCCGCAAAGAACATTGTCTATCATGCGCTCAAATGTTGCTGGAGCGTTACAAAGACCAAAATGTATCACGTTAAATTCAGAAACTCCGTCTGGTGCGGCGAATGCGGCTTTTTCTTTGTCAGTCTCTGTTCATCGAAATTTGTCAATATCCTGATCGAACATCAAGGCTGGAGAAATACTCCGCCCCCTGCAGTGTGTCTAAAGCGTTGTCAATTCGAGGTATGGGATATACGTCCTTGCGTGTGATCTTATTTAGCGATCCATAACTGAAGCAATCTAGGTCAATTACTCACAGGGGACCCTGATCACGAGAACGAAATTTACAGAAGAATAAAATTGGGTTGGAGTGCATACGGCAGGCATTGCCAAATCCTGACTGGGAGCTTACCACTGTCGTTGAAAAGAAAATTGTACAATCATTGCATTCTACCGGTGATAACATATGGGGCAGAAACTTGGAGGTTAACAAAGAAGCTCGAGAACAATTTAAGGACCGCACAAAGAGCGATGGAACGAAAAATCTTAGGGCTAACGTTAAGAGACAGGAAGAGAGTGGTGTGGATCAGAGAACAAACGGGGATAGCCGATATTCTAGTTGACATTATGCGGAAGGAATGGAGCTGGGCAAGCCATATAATTCGTAGGATGGATAACCGGTGGACCATTAGGGCTACAGCATGGATACCAAGAGAAGGGAAGCGCAGTCGAGGTCGGCAGAAAACCAGATGGGATGATGAAGTTAGAAAATTTGCAGGCGCAAGTTGGAATACGCTAGCCCAAGACAGGGGTAATTGGAGATCGCAGGGGGAGGCCTTCGTCCTGCAGTGGACATAAAATATAGGCTGATGATGATGATGATGAACTGACGCAAAAGCGAACGGAACCATCTTTCTTCTTTACCAAAACCACAGGAGAAGGGCATGAGCTAGATGGAGGCAGTATTATCTGTCGCGCAAGCATATCGGCAAGCTGTTCTTCAACGACCCTCCGTTCGGACGGTGATACACGATAGGGGTGGCGTAATATAATACCAGAACCATCGGTTTCAATGCGGTGTGAGGCCACAGAAGTCTGGCTCAACACAGGGGAATAGGTATCAAAACAGGCTTTGTGCTTCGCCAAAGACAGCCAGTAAGGCTTCGGACTGAGCGGCTGTTAGGTCAGAACCGATGACGGCAGGGGAGGGGGGGAAAGAATCATCCAAACCTGAGGTTGGTGCTGGCGATGAAACAGGGCAAAGCGTGACGATAGGTATGGGTTGAGGGTCGGCGAGGGTTGCCACAGTCATCCCTTTGGGCAACATCACAGGATCCGGGAGAGAGAGAGAGAAAAAATGATTTAATGAGAGGCAGGGAGGTTAACCAGGACTGAGCCCGGTTGGCTACCCTACACTGGGGGAAGGGAAAAGGGAGAGAGAGAATAAAGGAAGAATAGAAAGTCCGCTGTTGATATCGCCGACGTTGCAACAGATCTCTGTTCTAGTCACTGATGATCAATTAGTCCGGATCATACACGGTCACTCAGTCCTGTAGTTTTCAAAAATCGCAGCAGCGCTTTGTGGCCTTTTGCAGCTGTGATATTCGAGGCCATGGTCCCAAGATCTTGCTCAAGGTGAACGGTCTTCTATCTAGCCTATTGAGAACGTTGCAGACGTCATGTCTTTCGTTTTGAAATGATGGCAGTAGCATAGTAGGTGTTCTATATACTCATCGACCCCGCAGGCATTACACTCGGCGCTATCAGCCATTCCAGTCAAACACGTGTAAGCATTGGTGAATGCAACGCCCAAGCGTAAGCGGTACAGCATTGTTTCCTCATTTCGAGGAAATGCCCGGCAACAGCCGCAGCTGCATAGATGGGTCGAGAGAATGCAACCGATGCTGGGTGAATTCAGTTGTATGCCACTTGTCCAATGTCATACTGTGCGCTAGCTTGCTTAGGTGTTGGGCTGCGTCAGTCCTCGATAAAGGCACAGAAACAAGATTTGCTCCTTCGTGTGCTTTCCTAGCAGCTTCGTCGGCGATGTCGTTGCCGGCAATACCGCAATGACCGGGCAGCCACTGAAACACGACGTCGTGTCCTTTCGCGATCGTAGGGTGGTGCGTTTCTCGTATCTCCGAGACGAGTTGTTCGCAGGACCCGCGATGAAGAGCTGACAAAAGACATTGTAGGGCCGCCCTTTAATCACACAATATTGCCCACCGATTAGCTGGTTGGTTGTTAATATAATTAATGGCACCTCGGAGGGCAACAAGCTCCGAAGCGGTCGATGGTGTCACGTGAGAAGTCTTGTATGCGATCCTCATAGATAGTGATGGTATAACCACTGCGCTGGTGGAGCTGGTCTGAGTGGAAGAGCCATCCGTATAATTGTGGATTCGGTCAGAGTAGAAAGTGTGCAAGCAATCGAGAGCTGCTTGCTTCAAGGCCAAGGTAGGCAGGTCCGTCTTTTTTGTTATTCCTGGAACGTGAAGGCGCACTTCAGGTTGTTTTAAACACCACAACGCTGAGGGTGAACGTGTCGAGGGTGTGAACCCCGATGGTAGGGAGGAACGATGAATGCTGACCACGTTGGAGAATGACGCCTCTGGTCGTCGTTCTGGCAGAGAGGCAAAAGAGCTTGATTGCATCCGTGAAACGTGACGAATATGGCCCTAAGCGTGTCGATGGTCATGTAAGTCGTGATCGGATGATCTTGAGCCGTGATAACTGTTCCTGCTGTTGAGGCGCTCCGCGGAAGGCCGAGGCAAACACGTAATGCCTGTGCTTGCACGCTCTGAAGGGCTCGAAGATTTGATTTGCATGTTTTAGTAAGCACGGGAGAGCTATAGCGTAGGAAGCCGATAAAAAGTGCTTGGTACAACTGTAGCATGGAGCCCACTGATGATCCCCACGTTTTACCGGCGATGAATTTGAAAACGTGAACCATTGATATGAGCTTCTTCTTGAAGTGGGTAACCTGAAGGCGCCTTAGAGGTCTCAGAGGTCTCGGTCAACAAAGAGACCCAAAAACCGATGATTTCTCTTATAGGAGATACGCTGGCCATTGATGCACACTGGATAACCAGACATCGCTTTTCGCGTAAAAGCGACTAACGCACGTTTTTCTGTCGAGATGGTTAGGCCTTGTGTGCAAAGATAGCCAGATGCCTGTGTCGCTGCCTTCTGTAACCTTGCACGAACCTGCGGGCGAATCACCGCTGATGCCCAGATGCAGATGTCGTCGGCGTAGATGGGGACACTCACTGTTTCCAGTAGGGAATCGGCCAGCCCAAGAAGTGTGAGGCTAAAAAGAATAGGGCTTAGAACACCGCCTTGAGGAACGCCACGAGATGTGTAGTGGTCAGTAGTCGGACCATCTTCCGTACGTACAAACAAGGGACCTTTGTGTCAAGTAGCTTTGGATCCATCGAAATACTCGCCCTCCTAGTTCCAATGTCAAAAGTACGTCTAAGATGGCTTGATGGGAAACGTGTCCTAGGCGCCTTTCACGTCAAGAAAGAGTGCTACTGATAATCGTTTCCAAGAATTTTGCTGATCCGTGGCCACAGGATCGGGGTTGCTTTACATGCAGTAAGAAGCGCGCGGCCACGTGGAAACTGGGACGAGGCAGGCAGCGAAGAGAATTCCGCGAGAAATACAGCGGGAAATTGCCGACTAGAGCGTCTCCGTCGCAATCTAACTGGATATGACGGCAACAACTGCTTCGTGACCAGGACGCAGGAAGTTGCCTACAGCGACAGGGGAATTCAAGCACGAATATGAAGAGTCCGTAATAGGTGCAAGCTCTGTAACTGCATTGTATACAATTTCTCTCTACTGAAATGACGGCTGAAGCAGAATGTAGGAAATCCCTGCTTAGGATATTGTTACTCGAAGGACGAGTCAATTAAACGAGCAACTATTTACCGATTATATTTACAACAACGGTTGAGACGTTGACTGGTTGTATTCACCTGCGCGAAGCCCAATTCGTTCTTCCTCCTCTTTTCTTGAGTGATAGCACCAGCGCGCCTCGTTCAAACCACCAAACCACAACACGCGTTTAGCATAATCCCCCGGCGGCAGGAACGACGTCTCGGAGCATCTAAATGTCATCACTGGGAGGGTGATACTGCTTTAATCCGTGTAACGTGCACGATATCACTCGACTGGGAAGCAGAGAGGGCGTCAGGGGCGATCTCGTATGTGACGGGAAGTCACGGCACGAAGTACTCGGTATGGGCCTGTGTAGCGAGACAGCAGTTGTTCAGACAGGCCGACCTGACGTGACCGAGGCCATAGAATAACTAAAGAACCAGGCAGGAAGTGCACGTCTTGTTGTCGCTGATGGTACAACCGCCTTTGAGTCTTTTGGGAGTTCAGAAGGCGGTTACGGGCAATTTCCCTTCTGTGGGCGGCGCGGACGATGGCGTCAAGTGCATATTCACTGTCGGTGCCGCGCGAACAGGAATGGTTGTGTCCAGGGGCAGTGCTGGTTCTCGGCCGAACAGACAGAAAAATGGGGAATAACCGGTTGTGCCGTGGCCGAGGAATTATAAGCAAACGTGACAAATGGTAGAGCGAGGTCCCAGTCAGTGTGGTCTGAAGAGACGTATTTCGCGAGCATGTCTGTGAGAGAGCCATTGAGACGCTCTGTGAGGCCATTTGTTTGCGGATGGTATGACGTGGATACCTTGCGCCTCGTTGCACAGGACTGCAGGATGTCGGCGATAACTTTTGATAGGAATGTCCGGCCACGGTCCTTGTGAGTAGCTGTCGTGGAGCTCCATGTATAAAATCACGTCGCGTAGAAGAAGTCGGTGACATCTGTGGCGCAGCTTGTAGGAAGCGTTCGAGTGATGGCGTAGCGCGGCGTATCCGTGGCCACAGCGACTCCACCTGTTCCCAGAGGTAGATAGGGAAAAGGGCCGAGTAAGTCCAAACCAACCCGAAAGAATTGCTCCGAGGGAATGTCGAGTGGTTGAAGAAACCCGGCAGGGAGCGTCCATGGTGTCTTGCGTCGCTAGCATTTCTCACACGCTGCTACGTATCTTCGAACGGTACGAGCAAGCCCTGGCCAAAAGGAGCGCCGGCGGATCCGGTCGTAGGTACGTGACACACCGAGGTGGCCGGCAATGGGAAGGTCGTGAGTTCGTGGCCATCGGGATGCGTTGTGGCCGTAGAGTGCGCCATCTTGAAGTATGAATAAGCGAAGGTAATTGTCGGCAAGTGATGATTCCAGACGGTCAATTATCATAGGCAAGGACGGGTCATGGCGCTGCTCGTCGGCGACATGGGGCAGCGGAAAAACAGAGAGAACGCAGGCGTCGGTGTCAGTATCAGACGTAGAGGTCGGGTCTGACTGGGTAGCGAGAAAGGCAGCATGTGTCCTGGTGTTGGCGTCCCGACCTGTAAGTCACTCTGTAGGGATATTCTTGTAAACAGAGGGCCCAACGACCAAGCCAGCCAGTAGGGTCCTTGAGCGACGAAAGCCAACAGAGCGCATGATGGTCTCTGATTACTGAGAAAGGCTTGCCATAAAAATATGGGCGGAACTTTGAAGCAGCCCAGGCGAGAGCAAGCCATTCGCGCTCGATAATCGAATAGTTGCGCTCTGTAGTTGTCAGGAGCCGGCTAGTATAGATATAACACGGTGGTGGCCATGTTGGCGCTGCGCTAAGACGGCGGCGATACCATAACCACTGGCATCGGTTCGGATGTAGGTGCGGATGGGTCAGAGTGGGCCAAGACAGGTGGATTGGTGAGAATCTTGATAAGGCGTGAAAACGCGGCAGCCTCAGGGGAAACCACGTAAAAGGCACGTCTTTCTTCAGAAGGTCAGTGAGCAGTCGAGCGATTGGTACAAAATCTTTCACGAACCGTCTGAAATACGAACAGAGCCCCACAAAACTCCGGACGTCTTTTCCAGACTGAGGTACAGGAAAAGCCATTACTGCTCGAGGCTTCTCCGGGTCGGGTTGTACGCCGGAAGCATCGACGAGATGGCCCTAGCACTGTAATCTGTCTGCGCCCGAAGTGCCACTTCGATGAGTTTATTTGGAGCCCAGCCTTGCGGAGACGGCAAGGATAGCTGCGGCACGCTTAAGGTGCGTCTCAAATGTAGAAGAAAACACAAAGACATCGCCGAGGTAACAAAGGCAAGTGCACCATTTGAAACCTTGAAGCAGGGAGTCCATAATCCGTTCGAACGTGGCGGGCGCATTGCATAGACAGAACGGCATAACCTTGAATTGGTAGAGGCCATCTGGAATGACTAAAACCGTCCTTTCTTGGTCTTACTCATCGAACGAAATGTGCCAGTACCAGATCGAAGGTCTGTGCACGAAAAAGTATTTGGCACCGTGAAGACAATCAAGTGCGTCTTCGATTCGTGATAAAAGGTAAACGTCGTTTTTCGTGAATTCGGTTTAAGTGCCTGGTAATCAAGCAGAAACGCCACGTGCCATCTTTCTTTTTGACGAGCACGACCGGTGACGCCCCAAGGGACCGACGAGGGCTCAACAATATCTTTGACGAGCATCTTTTCTACTTCCTGCTGAATAACTTGCCGCTCTGTCGGGACACGCGATACGGTCGGCGGTGCATTGGGAAAAGCATCACCAGTGCTTACCATGCTTAACAGGGACGTCTGACCCAATGGTCGATGTCAGTGTCAATATGTTGGTGGTAGGAAAGCAAAAGGCGATACAGGGTGGCTGCTTGGGCAGGTGTGTGGGCCGGAGCGACCATAGGACGTAATGGGCCGTCGACGTTCATGGCATCCTGCGGGTAATCAGGAGGATGTGCAGACGCGTCGGCTGCAAAAGCAGGGACGTCGTCGTCTCTCACTAACGGGAGCGTGGCGACCGGTTATGCCTTCAGGCAACACTTGCTTCGTCAAGCCAAAATTGCATAATGGGGAGGCACATCCGATTAGCGGGAAGGGTTACGACGGAGGGTGACACAGAGGATGTCGCGCGCCAGGGGAACATCAATACCAGGTGCGCCGACATAGTTCGCCGTCAGGCGGCGGTTGCGTGGAGGCCAATTCGACGAAGGCTAGGCTTTGGAGATAAGCAAACAAAGTATGGTGTTCGGTAGTTCAGGGGCGAACGTCTGAAAGAAGAGGAAGCCGAGGCAAAGCATACCGGCGGAACAGTCGAGTGAGGGCAGAATGCGTCGTCGAGAAAGTCGAGCCCGAAAATATTAGGTCATGAGGGCACTAGTCAGCACGGTGAACAGGACTTGAACTTGGTGGCACACAATTGCTGTGCGAGCAGTGCACATACCACTGACGGCAAACAGTGGCGCCATTGGCGACCCGTACGGCTCGAGTGATGGTTGGGCGTAAGAATTTTATTTGAGGCGAGACATAGGTTAGTGCTCAATTATCGACACTTGGGCTCCAGTATCAAAATGCCGTCCACGGAACACCATCTACGTATACTTCAATTAGGTTCGTGTTATTTAGGGAGTGTCAACGGAGGATTTGCACAGGACGAAACGTGATGCATCAATATGTTCATGGAGACAAGTAGGAGGTCAAGCAACTCAATGTGGGTGACGAATGCCATCGATGAAAAACACGAGCAGTACACTATCCGCGGGGTGAATACCACGCAAATAGAGTCGAAGATAGGCGTCTTTACTTTTCTGGAGCCGCGAACACAGATGACTACCAAGAACAAACACGGTCGAAACCGGTATCGGCAAGAGCTGACACAGGCAACCTTCAACAATTGCAGAAAGCATGTTGGTCGGGCGAACAGGAGGCATTTTTGAAGAACGATACGAAGCAGTTTCCCCCCAAAAAACTGCAACAGTTAGTTTTTCCAGGTACTGGGGCCGCAAGATGGGAAGTGGGGCGAAGCGATGACGCAGAGGGCCGGTAGGGCGAATGAGACGACGTCCTGGCTGAACGGGAACTATAGGCTTGATTGAGGACAGTGTATCATATCTGATGAAAGCGCAGGCGCTATTTACATGCACGATTGCCACGTGCATATACCTGGCCCTCACGGTTATTAACCCTTTCCACCTTCGACTATAAATAAATACGCAGAATACACGAGTTTTTGATTTTGTTTCTTGAAAACGCAGCTGTCCATTCTCTTCGTTGCACACATGAACAAAACATGATGTCAGAAGTGGGATCTAAGGCTACCAGCTCAAGCGAATGTTTCCTGGGATAGGTTAACGTGAGAAGCAACGACATAGAGCACCTGAGGCAACCTGAACCACTACGTTTGACAGCGGATGGCGGAAGGAACTGGAAGCGGTTTCGTAGCAGTTCGAGTTTTTTCTGCAAGCGACGGTATGCAAAGCAAATCCGTAATCGGAAGCCGCGAAGACGGCCCTGCTCCTCAGCGCGGCGGGGTAGGAAGCCCTGGACGTTTTCAACAATTTTGTGTTCAGCGGAGATTACTTCATGAAAAACAGAATGAAATCCACCGAGCGATACGTTTTCCGTTCCATAGTTACGGTGAGGCGGAGCTTTTTGAGCAGTTTACGCGAGTTGAAAAAACAAGCACAACACTGCCAACCTTTGGAACCATGGCAGACGACATGCGACGAGACCTAAATTGTCTTTGGAACAACTAGCCATGGCTTCGAGAAAAGATGAACTCGCCGCGGTTGCCTCAGTCAGCTAAGGGCGCTTGCCCTCGCCTGAGCACGAGATCGCGCGATCGAATGCCGGCCGGGGCGGCCGCATTTGATGGAGGCGAAATGCAAAATCGCCGGTGTGCTTGCGTTTGAAGTGTACGTCAAAAAAAACCCAGGTGGTCAAAATAATCCGGAGCCCTCCACTACGGCGTGCTCATAATCAGTACTGGCTTTGGCACGTAAACCCCCGGAAGAAGAAGAACAAGAAAAAGTTGCTCAGGGACAAAAAGGTGACCATAGAAAGGTGTCATCCTATGCAAGGTGGCTGTAACATCAACTCGTGAAACGAATTCTGGCAGAAAACAAAGGAAGAACTCGATATAAACGCTGTCACAACCAGCAAGAAACACTCCTACAGGGTCCATGTACGGCTACGTAAATGGAACCCGCTGCAATCCGAATGCCTGCCGTGAGATGCTGCCAGCTTAAATGTCTGTTCTCGTTGTAAGGAGCGAAACCACTTCGCGTCTTGTTCCAGCGAGGAAAGAGCTCGTATACGAAGTGCAGTATCAGAACGACGACTTCGAAGTACTGAATTTCGCCAGCAGCACGCGCAAGCATTGAACGAGACTGGCGTGTGAACGCATGTATTGACGGCAAGCACGGCCCTTTTAAGATGGACACAGGATCGCAGGAAAACGTTTCGCCGCTTTCAATGTTTCGCAAGCCCAAGATGGCCAGTCTGATGCGCAGTTGAGCCGTTCTAAGATCCTACGGGGGCAACATGATCAAGCATATCGGGAAGTTTTCAGCGCTCCTAAAAATTGGCGACCGCGAGGCGTGGGCAGTTTTTTTTTTGTCGTAAAGAAGGACCACAGCCCTATCTTAGGCTTGGAAACCAGCGAGAAGCTAGGAATCGTAGAGCGTGCTGTTGACAGCGTGACGATGAGCAACGCCGATGCGATTGTGAAGGAGTTCCCACGTCGTTTCCATGGAACAGGGCGCGCCCCGCATAAGTTTCCGACTCCAGGCTTCTGGGAATCGGGAACTACTTCAGCAAGTACCCACCGTCATTCTTGCAGCGTATGTCTACTTTACGTTCCCTCATCCAACAATGCGTCATCTTTGATTGGACACCAACCCACGAAAAGGAATGGCAGGCTTATGTTGCGATTTAAGTAATGCATCATTGCTTGCTATATTTGCTCCGAGTCTGGAGACGAAAGTAACTGAAGATGCCTCTCAGAGTGGTGTTGGTGCGGCGCTCCTGCAACCTCATGGGGATTACTGGCAACCGGTTGCCTACGCGTCAAGACCTTTGACAGAATCGGGGAAAAGATATTCAGATATTGAAAAATGGGGGTTGGTTATAGTTTCGGTTGCGAAAAGTTCAATCATTTTGTTTATGGCCTCCCCCTCATCTCGAGAGTGATCACAATCCACTGGTAAACATGTAAAAGAAAGTCATAAGTGATATGCCACCCAGAGTGCAACGATTTTCTTGAGATTGCTGAAATGTGATTATAGGTGGACATTCATTCCTGGCAAACAGATGGCCCTTGCTGATATGTTGTCCCAATGACCTCTTCCTGGACTCAAGGCAGCTGCAGACACGAGTGACATCGAGATCGCCATCACGGCCCTATCAGCACTCGTAAATGAAACGACAGCTAGAGGAAACAGCTCTCAATCCATATCTTGGCACTGTGTTAAGAAAGCGTGCGAAGGGAAAACCTGGCGACGGCCCCTGAAACCAGTGGTCGCCAAGCTGTCCGTAGTCAACCGCATATTATTGAAAGGGACGAAAGTAGTCATAGCGACAAGCATGCGCGGCGACATCTAGGCCAGGTAAAGTTCAAAGCTAGAGCAAGGCAAATGGTCTATTCGCCGAAAATAACTGAGACATTCAGTCCTTGATTGAAAGATATCCAACCTGCAAGACATATGCTTAAAAGCAGCCATCGGAGCCTTTAATCATGCAACCGACGCCTACTTAGCTGTAGTACCGTATCGGCGTCGATCTGTTTCAGTACTCGGTAAGGGATTATTTGTGCGTATATGACTCGATGTCCAATTTCTCCGAGGTAGCGCTACTGCCGAGACAACAGTCAGTGCTGTTATCGAAAGACGGAGTGAAATATTTTCAAGGTACGGCATCCCAACCGCGGTTTATACAGACAACGGCCCACAGTTTAGCAGCCAAGAGTTCCTTATTTTTGCAAAGCGTTACGAATCAAACATGTGAAATCAAGCCCGCGGTATCCTCAATCGAACGGGCTCTCAGAAAAAGGTGTACAAGTGGTAAAATATATTCTAAAGAAAATAAAAGCTGCAGGAGAGTGTTTTTGGATGGGCTTGTTAAATTACAGGGCGAGTCCTGTTGAAGATGGCTGATCCCCTGGGAACTGCTGCAAGGAAGGCGGCTGCGTGCACCATTGCCGGACTTCAATCCAATGTCGGCGACTCTCGTCAAAAAAACACCGGCAGAGAAGTCGTCATAGGCGCCCCTTACTGGCCTCAGCGACAATGACGCGGTACGCTTGTATGGGACACATGGCCCAAGAAAGCCATGGTGGTCGGATCGACCGGCCCACAATCCTTCTATGTGTGTACAGAGAAGAATACTCTGCTGAGGCGCAACCGTCGGCATCTTTTGGCGACGAAGGAACCATATGAGGTTGGCTCATCAGATGACAAAGATATGACCGACAACCAGACCTCATTTCAAGGTGTGGCGTCATCTACTACTGCAGCCTGATTGACATGGAAAGATGGTTCAGGTATTACAGTCATCGTTGCAGGTGCGCTTGAATCCGTGAAGGCGAAAGCACTGCTGGCTTGTACTATTCAATCGATGTAGGCGACCGTGGTGCCATGTTAATGTGCTTGTATTCGTGGCTGAAGTTTGTGAGCATCACTCTTGCTTTCCCTTGGAGCATCACTCTTGCGACGCACATTTCACGGTCGAGCAGTAAGTGATGATCACCCTCGATTACGCCCGCCATGTCTGCAGGCACTTCGGTACCGACGGAAAGCGAAGCGGAACGGTGACTTGTTCTTCTAGCACATTCAAGGCATGGTAACTAATGCTTGTATCCGGTGGTATCGCTTTGTGCGTTGAAAGCGCTATCGACTTGGACATTAAGTAGGTGACTGCACCGTGTTGGTTTAGAAACTCCATGCCTAGGATGACATCCCATGGGCAGTGCTGCCGGATTACGAAGCTCGCCGGGTAAGTGTGGCTGTTAACCGTCACTCGCGCTGTGCAGATTCCAGCCGGCGTTATTAGTTGGCCTCCCGCTGTCCGGATATTGGATCCTTGCCAGACCGTTCTCACCTTCTTCAACTTAGCGGTGAACGGGCCACTGAAGACCGAATAGTCGGCTCCAGTGTTGACCAGAGCGGTGACGTCATGCCCATCAATTAGCACGTCTAGGTCGGTCGACTGTCGTCGTCTGGCGTTACGGTTAAGTCGTGCCGTCGCATCACGACTGTCTTGCTCCTCTGCTGCTACATCGCGTCGGCAGGTCTTCTTTCGGCGGCGAAGTGTTATCGTCAAGACTTTTTCCTGGCAGCGTGTTGATATCTCGTCATGAATATTCGCGAATCTTCTTCGTCGCCGGCGGAGGATCTTCGGCATTGCGTCATACAGCAACCGGCGGGTAAGGGCTGGGAGATCGGCCCCGGGTTGGGCCGGCGTAGAGCAGGCGACTCGGCTAGATGTAGCGGCCTGGTGACGGCGAGCGTGAGGGTTGCCGTGGTTGCCACTTGGCTCCGGCGAGGTAGTCGGTGATGTCACGTGGCTGCTTGCCAAGCTGTGGACGTTGTGCCTTGACGGCGAACCCTCGTAGGCCCATCTCGCGGTGCGGGCATCGGCGGTAGACATGGCCGGCTTCCCCGCAGGGATAACAGAGCGGACGGTGGTCGGGGGCGTGCCAAATGTCCGTCTTCCTCTGGTAGCTGCGCTGGGCGACGGGCGTGCGTGCTAGCGGCGGCGGCGGTGAACGACGGAACTGCGGCGTTGCGGGGCCCTGGCGCGAGTGGGAGTGCTGGACCTTGACGAAGGGCGAAGGCGGCGTAGGTCATCACTTCCGGCTGAGGTTGAGGTGAGGCCGGAACTCCTGGCACTTCCAGTGACCGCTGAATCTCTTCTTGAACTATGTCAGCAGCCGAGGCCACCTGGCTGCGACTTTGGACAGAACTTCTGCAGCTCCTCCCGTACGACCGCTCTGATCGTCTCTTGCAGGTCGTCGGCGCCTAGCGCTTGAGCTTCGGTGTAGTTTGTCAGCGTACGGCGGATGTATTGCCGTGCATTTCAAGCGTCTTCTCGATCGCTTTGGCCTCCGAAACAAATTCTGCGTGAGTCTTGGGCGGGTTGCGTATCACTCCGGCGAATAGTTGCTCTTTGACACCCCGCATGAAGCACCGAACTTTCTTTTCTTCATACATGTCGGGGTCGGCGTGGCGGAAGAGGCGAGTCATCTCCTCCGTAAAGATCGCGATGTTCTCGTTCGGCAATTGCAATCTGGTTTCTAAGACAACTCCGGCCCTTTCCTTTCGTACGACACTGGTGAACGTCCTCACAAAGTTCTCACGAAATAGGACCCACGTGATCAGGGTGGTCTCTGTGTTCTCAAACCAGGTCCGAGCAGCGTCAGCCAATGAAAAATAGTCATGGAGGAGCTTGTATTTCTCTAGCCAGGTTTTAGAGTCTTCAGCCGATGATCCACGGAAGGTCGGTGGCCGAGGCTGTTGAAGCAGGATGGGGGCGCTTGGGCTGCCATTGTTGTCGTTGACTTGGCCTTCAACGCTGTGGGTTTCTCGGGAAGAAGTCCGCACTCCGGCAGAAGTCCTTGATGCCTACGGCTAGCTCACTGGTCCTTGGCGACGTTGGTGTTGTCCTCCGGCTGAAGGCTTGGATCGCGGCTTTGCGGGGGTGTTCGGTGCATGAACGCACTAACACCCCCACCAGATGTCACGTAGTAGTGACGGTCGCAGACGCAAAACTGTGAATGATGAAACGAACTTTTTATTGGGCGAACCTGTACCCACAAAAGTAAGTTGCACTCGAAGCACAACGATAGCGGCGAATACAGTCGGCTATCGTCGAAATCTAATTAGCGACGAAACGCGTCGGCTTTTTTACACGAGTCATCGAAGGTTGCAGAGTAATCCCTGGTGTTCACGTGTCCAGAAAGTACTAGACGATTTGCGTCGCTCATACAATCAGATTACATAAGCGTCGGTGACAACAGACAACGGATAGAAGCATCGATAACGTTCGAGAAAGTTCTGATACATGCAGGCGTGTCCTGCGCCAAGCGATAACGTTTAACAATTGTGAGCCGGTGAAAAGCGGTCACCGGTGAAAGATAAGTTAGTACACGTGTCAATATGGACCCTCCGCGAAAAGAGAATAAATTTGAAACCAAACGCCGTTTGCAGTTCTCCTCGCGGGCGCTGCACTCCCAGCAGGAGAGCCGACGTCTACCGCGCAATGCACGCCCGTACATGGCATTGTTGTGACCTCGCTCGTAGTGACACGTGACTCCGAGAGTTATTCAAGGCAACAGCAGTGATTTGTTTAATCGGTTGCTTCATTAGACGAAGTAAAGTTTAGAGAAATAAAACATACAAACAGAAGGTATGCATGTGTTTGTTTGGTTTCGTAACGAGGCAAGAGAGATGTACTTCCGTTTCGTCTGCTTGTCCCCACGTCGTGCAGTCGAGCGCGCAGAGAGCGAAACTATGCCACTTTTTAACCGTGTTCCAGCCCGCGATCATGCTCTGTGATCCGCTTGCGTCTGCCTCAGTGTTCGTGTAGCACTGATTTATACCGCTAGTCAGGAGTACCCGTGGACAGCACTGAAAATCGCGCACTGTGCAAAAGATACGTACGCAACAGCTCGCCCGTGAGAACGTCAGCGGAAGGGCGTCGCGTAGCAAGAAAGCGAGAAAAAAAGGAAACAGAAGGGCCATATTACAGATTCGTCACGCGGTCCTCCAGATCCGGTATGGGAGAATGCAGTGAAGGAATTGCGCTTGCAGTGACGCTCGCCTGGTTCGTGGCACCGAAATATTTCTGCCTCGGCTGTTATTGAACCAATTTGAAAAATCTTGCGTTAGAACGCTCCCTAGAGGGCACGTAATAGTTTACAGCGTGCAACTAAAATTTGCTATGTGTCTTCGTGAGGGGCCCTTTAAATTGGCGTCGGACATATTATGTGCAATTGCAGGAGGTGAGTTTGCATTCTATGATGCATACCTTCCCAGTAATATGCAATGTAATCTTCGACATGTTCGCTTCAAGATACACAACACAGGGCCAACTATGCAACGAAACAACTTAAGTATTTGATACGGAATTTTCTGATTACACACCCGGATTTAAGTAATATTGTGAAGCAATCTACATAATTTGTGAGTTTAAAAAATACGATGCCCTCTCAACTGACCTGTTCCACAAAATAAAGGAAAACTGCCTACGAAGCAGGCTTTATGCCATTGTTCTAGTGTAAACTATGTTGTAGTTTTAAAGTGTATAATTGTAAGTTTCAGGTTTACAATTGTTTAAAATATCGTACACATGTATGTGCCATTGCCACATGAGCAGTGTACTGGTGAGATGGTCATGGTCATGCGGAGATTATCTGCCTTGCATTGTCATCGAAGACCATGATGTTCTGAAACATTGATAGAAATAAAATATTCACTTAAAGTATTTGCTCAAACAGTCGGTATGTACCCCAAGCCAAGGTTCTCTTTACATGTCCAAAGCCGTTACCGATGAATGTTTGAAATGTACACTAAACGTTCCGTTACATTTGGGCCCATTTCTCGGATCATCTATAACACTGTTTTCTTCATATCCTCAGGCGAGACGTCGTTCTCATAGAATCTGGAAAATTCATTACTCAAGAAGCAGGTAAGGTTTCTAATATACATGCTTATGTAATTCGTATGTTTACCATATCGGCCATAGTTAAATATTTATATCGTCTATAGATACGGTCTCTGCCTATATACATATCTTACCTATTTCTCCCGTATAACGAGCTTTTAAATGATTAATTTACATATGTATACTGCTGTAGTTGACTATCTAGAATCTGAAACCCACAATCCGGACAGCGATGGACGAGCTTAATAACAGCCGGAACAAGAAACAGAAGTACGTTGGTTATCCATTTATTGGAAACAAATCGGATAAAACACAGACGGAAGGCCATTGCTGAAGATAAAATATTACCCTGTTTTTTTTACAACCGCAGCAATACAAGACACAATTTGTGATCCCCACTGAAAATCACGTACTTAGCTACCACATACCACATTATTGGAATCAAACAATTGACAATCCGACAAAACTACTCTGAATACAGAAATACGACTGAAATGAACTGGATGGACTCAAACGCACTTCGCGCTTTGGCCTAGCCGCGAAGAAAAAGTTTGGGATCCTGGACCATGCACGAACAATCGGAATGTCGGGAGAAATATAAAGGGACGTTCCTCCAACCAAATAGAGTCGTTTTAACCAGGCGAAAGACATATATGCATCGAAATAAAGCACCTCTGCCGCGCGTGCCCATAGAAGCGCCAGCAAAGCGAGCGAAAAAGTGGCCCCCAGAACAGGTGCTGCCCCTTGCGGCATTGGCGTGCGTAGAGTCACCGTAAGGGGCTGCGCCTCGCGCCGCCGTCGGATCACCTGCCTTCTTACACCGTGGGTGTGGGTACGCTGCAGTTTTAATATTATTGGTCTTGTCGCGCTATTGGGTTGGCTGGTACCCACCCAGTGGTGAGGGGCTGTCGAGTAGCACACCGCATTTCTCTCAAGGTAGCTGGATCACGAGAATAAACCTGTGTCCAGCCAACGGTCAAACATGTCAGCGGGCATCACGAGTAGCCACTAGTACCGTCGCTACATATAGATTACATTACTTAAAAGTAGATGGTGGCCCGTTGTATCAGTTTGACGGCAAGTGTCACTTTACCAAAAAGGGACAATTTATATGGGCTCAATCTATACCAACTCTGTGATACTATAGCGCTTCACGAACACCGTGTCATAAGTGCTTTGTGATGACAACCAATCTACCCTTTGGTTAAGGAAGCAGACTGTCGAGCCAGGGGATGCGTATTTAGCTCAGATCATTATTGCGATCCAAGGAGGATTCAAAGTATTTTTTCTACCGCACCTGAGTTGCCAACTCATGAATTTCAGTCAACTAACCTTTATTTTCATCTTCTATTCGTCAACTTTATGTAGTTTACTACTAAAATGTTCTTTACCTGTCATATAAGATAAACATAAGGTCGCTAGATCCGTAGTCCTCCCGTGCAGGGCGGCCGTTTTGTCTTGTTTTAGGACGTTAAACATCATCATTTGACGAATTTAACAAATTGATTGTTCCGAGTAAAATGAAGAATTCTGACAATTATGTCATACGTAAAGTGCTGAGAATGACCACACAAATTACGTACCGCTCCGACTTGTGCAAAGGTAGCACATTGTATGGGGTACGTAGCAGAGCGGGCCTGAACATTTTGTTCGAGCATTGCACATGGCAGGCCAGTTGCGTCACATAAAGCTGCGGTGGATAAATTAAGCACACCCCTATCTCAGACTACGTTATTCTGCCTAATGTTCTGGTTGCAAGATTATTCTGCCAACATGCTCAAAAAGGTAAGCTAGTGTTAAACGTTTGTAAAACGTCAATGCGGAAGCCAGCCACCTGCGGAAGACGACGGCGAACGAGCGAGCAGTGCCAAGAGCGCGAGGGGCAGTATGGGAACGCACGCATGATCAGCGGCATCGGAGCTAGCTGTGTAAGAAGACGACGAACGTGCGAGCAGTGGCACGAGCGCGTCTCTGTGACCACGTGACGTGTGCAATCAGGCACGCACTAGGCACACCTTCAGTGAGCCACAACCGTGGCGCAGTAGTGGCTTCAGGGAAGCGTGATCGTCTCGCACCGCGGATACCCAGACCGAAATTTACCACATTTTCTTTTTCAAAGCCGCTGATTTACTTTGTTTACAGGAACCTCCCTGAGGCATGTGACCTCAATTCGAGCATTTGTTAACGCGATTTTGCCCTTTGGGGCGCCGACCATTATTCGTCGCAGCGCAGTTTCGCCAAGGTCACCGCCAAGGGCACCACCAACACAGACACCTAAGGCTTTCGCCTGAATAAATGTGGGAGAGGTACCTTTCCTGGTGGAATATTTGTGCGATCGATCAGTCCGGCCACCCAAGCGGGGCACATTGATGTCCTACTAACCATATAAAGATCTTGAACATGTCGCTCAATGTATAGTCGTGAGCAGTACGAGCGTGGAATCCGAACTTGTTTTCAAGAAACAATTACTGGCGATGTGAAAATTCGAATGTAATATTTTATAGAGCAGCACGTTGCTCACCCTCTAATGTTTCACTGCTTTGAGCATTTTGGTGCTGGGAATGTTTGTTTAGGCACAACAGCGTTTTTAAAGGATTTTTTTATGTTATGCGTAAGCATCTGCTATCCATAAACAGTGCCACAAGTTACTTTAGTACCGACGGTAATGCAAAATACCAGAAATTTTGGAGGTGCTCTGTCACGTTTCACAAGAAGTCGGAAGAGCTGCTCGGTAGGAGTGCTGTTTCTTGCACAGAACATCGGGAATACAGTAATCACCATGGAATCTACTTCTGCCAAATATTTCAGCTTTTTTCATGATATAGCGAATCACCTAGATGGGGTCAATATCTGTAAACAATAATCTTTTAATTATCAAGACTGGATCGAAGTACCTCAATATTTGTCTAACAAGTCGAAAACTCTTCTGTAATATTTGTGCCATATCTCCGCAAAATACCACAAAATAGATAAATTTGGTGGCTTTGAGAACATTAAGTTGTAATTTGTGACTGGAGGGAAAATTTAGTTGGAAGCCTTGGCTCGGTGCCTAATCCAAGTTTATTCATAAAATACATAAAAATGCAGAAATGCTCTCATGATACAGCTGCTTTACCAATTTGAGTTAACTTTGAGTGACCAATTTCATCATCATCATCAGCCTATATTTACGTCCACTGCAGGATGAAGGCCTCTCCCTGCGATCTCCAATTACCCCTCTCTTGCGCTAGCTGATTCCAACTTGCGCCTGCAAATTTCCTAACTTCATCATCCCACCTAGTTTTCCGCTCCTGCTCCTAGTTTTCCGCTCCACAAAAATACGCCACCACAAGTGCAACAGTGCCTAGATATATGAAAGCTGGGTGTGCCGATTAACGAAGTGTGGTGTTTCTTGAGGACTACTTTGACGCAGCGCCCGGTTTAGCCAATGTAGACTCTAGCAATGAAGTGTAACTTTGTACACAACACAAGTACCACAAGGCGTAAACCTGGAATTAAGTTTGATCGAAGGGCGGTTTAGCCAATGTAGACTCTAGCAACATGAAGTGTAACTTTGTACGTAACACAAGTACCACAAGGCGTAAACCTGGAATTAATTTTGATCGAAGGGCGGTTTAGCCAATGTAGACTCTAGCAACATGGAGTGTAACTTTGTACGCAACACAAGTACCACAAGGCGTAAACCTGGAATTAAGTTTGATCGAGCAGCCAGTGTTCTCACACGCTGTCCCACTCTCATCCCTTCTCACAACAGCCGCGCACTTATTGCCAAATTTGTTTCTTGAAAAATAACAACAGCAACAACATGCACGTTGTACTTAAAACCAATCTTTTTGATACGATGTGAAAGCGAATGCAAGTACAGAATATTTACGTATTTACGTATCTACGTATCTACGTATTAGCGCGACTTCTTAAGGGCTCTTTCTTCCAGCGACTTTCCTATTTACTAGCAAACGCTGTCAGGCAGATACAATAAATGATTCCCCATCCCGGCCCCGCAAAAGTGGACGTCCAGTAAAGCTCTGGAAAACCTCCACTACAACTGCTGAGGTGGGTATTCGTTATAAATACGAAATAATTATATGGCCCATGAAGCGAAAAATCCCCGGCGTTAACATCCAATGGTACCAAACCCCATGTGATCAAGTGCTGACGTCATGTTTGACATAACGAAACATATTACGTCATCACCTCAAATGTCACGTCATGACTTCATCACACCAAAGGTCAGGTGATGACATCATCAAGTGAAACGTCATCATCGTCACGCCACGATATCGACTGATGACGTCATTTGATGACGTAATCATGTCAAACGTGACGTCACGGGATGTCGTCATCGTCAAGGTATGGTGTCACCTGATGAAGTCATGTGATGCAGCATGGACAAGCAGCAAACTGTGCACTTCCCGCTTCTTTACACTGTCTCTGGAATCGGCCCACGATGACGTAACGTGATTACGTAATCACGTCAATCGTCACGTGATGACGGGATCACACCAAAGGTCGCGCGATGAGATCATCACATCAAACGTCACTTTACGTGATACCAGCATCGTCACGTGACAATATCGCCATACTTACGTAATCAGATGACGTCATCACGCCAAACACGACGTCACGCGCTGACGTCTTCGTCAATGAATGATGCACTTGATGACGTCATGTGATACCTTTTAGAGGAGCAGCCCACTGTGCGCTTCTTTCTTCTTTGCACTGTCTCCGGGATCGGTCCATATTGTTGTTTGAGCAAATGTCGCACACGCGGACACAAAAAATCCCGTCCAATTAGAGGCTAACATCTTCGCTGTAAAACTCCCGACATAACCAGAGACACTTATTCGCCCAACTGCACACTAAAACTAGCTTGCATAGAATGAACCGCGACTTCATCATGGCAGAATTCAAGTACGACATTATAAAGCCAGATTATACTATGTTAGAAAGCAGATGACACGTCTAGAAACTGTAAGTGTCACAGCTACAGCCTCACACGGGAAGTGCATGTCAATGCTATTTCTAAATACATTCAGAACTGTGGCCATCCACATGACAACCACACTTTATCCACTTGACAACAATGAAATAATCATCACCGTAGCACAACAAACGCGTAACTAAGCCCGAAAAGTTCGCCTCGAGGGCAAGATCACTCCAGCATAAGAAAATGTTTCTCAGCACTGGAGCCACGCTTAAGGCAATATAAATAAATACAAATACAATATAATGCGTCTATTCAGAGAAGGGCTGAGTGCGGGACTGCGTGTCAGAACACTGGCTGTTCGATCAAGCAGAATTCTAGGTTTAGGCCCTGTGGTACATGCGTTGTCTACAAAGTTACACTTTGTTGTGGTAAAGTCTGCATTCGCCAGACCGGACAGTGCATCAACATAAGCCTTAAAGAACACCACGCGTCGTTAAAGGGTACACCCTGCTCTTATCTATCTAGCAACTGTGGCACTTGTGATTGCGTACCACCTTTCGATAGTACCGATATACCTATGAGGTACAGAGAGCAGTGGACGCGTGATATAGCTGATGCTTTTCACGGCCATAAGTATACACGCGAATGTTAGTCAGCCCTCCATCACTCCAATACAGGATGAATTTAACTTTTTAAGTCAGGTTTGCTCACACGTGATGGGTGTGGTGCTCTTGTACAATGTTGTGATTTTAGAATAGGTTTACTCGCTTTGGTGCAATCCACGTTGTATATATTGGCCACGTGTTTGCCTTAAAGCGTCAGTTGATAGACAGCGCCCGTGACCATCTATGCTTTATCTTTGTAAGTCGTATTGTACTGTCTACATTCAAAAAAATATATATATTGTTGCAGGAGAGAAGAAAGCAGGCCCACGAGTGAGGATGTATATTTACAAGCGAAGAAATATGGCGTTCAGGCAACGGCCAGAGACTTCGTCTTCCTCTCGTTCGCGTCACCTTCTTCTTCCTTCACCGTAACATCACCCTCCGGTGGGGTTAGCTCCGTCCCGGTGAGGGTTATGGAGCGTCGCTTAATGGAGACATAGGGCTTGAGCCTGGCGACGTGAACACATCGCTGGTGACGTTGGGAGACACTGAAGGCTTGACCGCTGGGGTGATCTCGTATGTCACGTCGGACAGTTGTCGTAGATCTGGTATGGACCAGAATAACGGAAAGGAGTTTTCCGACAAGCCGACTCGACGTGAAGCGTCCAAGAAGGACAAGGGAACCAGGGGAAAATGGTGGTCTCGTGCCCGAAGGTCGTAGCGTCGTTTTGAGAAGCTTGCGAGACGGTCAGGCGATGACGGGCGACCTCTCGGCCGGGGCGGCTAAGGCAATAGCATCGCGAGCGTAACCAGTGCTGGGTGATTGTACTGCGGAAGGTAGCAACGTGTCGAAGGGCAAGGTGGGGTCGCGGCCATACAAAAGGTAAAATGGGGAGAATCCGCAGTATCGTGACGGGACGAGTTATGCGAAAGTGATGTACGGTTAAAGCGACGTCCCCAGTCGCGGTGATCGTCGGAAACGTACAGGGCCAGCATTTCGGTTAGTGTGCGGTTGAGGGTCGTTCGGTGAGGCCGTTCGTTTGAGGGTGGTATGCGGTAGCGAGCTGGTGTTCTGTAGAACAGGAGCGGAGCAGATCATCGATGACCTTCGAGAGAAAGTAGCGGCCCTCGATCCGTGAGTAACTGCGAGGGGCGCCATGGTGGCAGGATCGCGTATGTAGAAAGTCGGCGACATCTGTAGCGCAGCTGGTTGGCATCCGCTCGTGTAATGGCATATCTCGTGGCATAATCTGTTGCTACCGCAATCCATTTGTTTCCTTTCATAAAAATAGGAAAGGGCCAAGGAGGTCGAGGCCCACACGGAAGAAGGGCTCTGTAGGGATAGCAATTGGTTGAAGCAAACAGCAGGAGGCATAGCAGGCGTCTTGCGGCGCTGACACAGGTCGCAAGAAGTGACATAACGGCGCACAGAGCGATAAATGCCGGGCCAGAAGAAGCGGCGCCGCAGGCGGTCGTAGTACGAGTGATGCCCAATGTCCATCAGTAGGAGCGTCGTGAAGTTGCTGGAGCACGGCAGGCGAGGTGCTTTGGAACGACTAGGAGCAGCTCCGGGGCCATCAGACGACACTACGACGGTATAAAGTTCCATCGCGCAAGGTGAACATCCGCAGAGACGGGTCATTAGGCGAGGAGCTTAGGCGTTCCATAAGTGTTCGAAGAACAGGATCTTGGCGTTGCTCGTCGCCAATATGGAGAAAGCCGGAGAGAGACAGAATAAAGATGTCCGAGTCTGCATCGGTATCGTCCGGTTTGATCCACGGGATTGCGGGAGGCAGTCAGTCGTCTTTATGCAGGCCCCTGACTTACGTAATCGAAAATGTATATTCTTGTAGACGCAATGCCCAACGTGCAAGTCGTTCCAGTTGGGGTCCTTCAAAGAGGAGAGCCAGCAGAGGGCGTGATGATCGGTTACGGACGCAGAAGCTCCGATTGAAAAGGTACGGCCGAAATTTCGCGACCGCCCATACGAGCGCGAGGCATCCCGCTCAGTTGATGGAGTAATTTCGCTCGGGCGTGGAAAGAAGGCGGCTGGCGTAAGCGATGACACGGTCGTGGCCTGTTGACGTTGAGGAGGACAGCGCCGATGCCATAACCACTCGCGTCAGTTCGTACTTCAGTAGGCGCAGAAGGGTCAAAGTGTGACAGAATCGGGGGAGGTTGTAAGCCTCTCGATCAGGGTAGAGAAGGCTTGCTCCTGCAGTGGTCCCCAAGAAAAGAGGCATCTTTCTTAAGAAGGTCAGTGAGAGGGCGAGCGATGTCGGCAAATTGTTTCACAAATCGCCGGAAATAAGAGCATAAGCCCAGAAAACTACGGACATCGTTTGTTGAACAAGGTACAGGAAAATTGCGCACAGCGTGAGACTTTCTGTGGATCAGGCTGGATTCCGTCGGCGGCGTTTACGAGATGGCCGAGCATGGTAGTTTCACGGCGACCGAAATGGCACTTGGAGGAGTTTAGCTGAAGGCCAGCCCTGCGAAACACGGAGAGTATGGTCGTGTAGGCGCCTCAGGTGGCTCTCAAAGTTCGACGAAAACATAATCACATCGTCGAGGTAACAGAGGCATGTAGACCACTTCAAGCCGCGCAGCAGAGAGTCCATCATGCGCTCGAATGTAGCTGGCGCATTGCATAATCCAAAGGCATGACTTTAAATTGGTACAGACCGTCCGGTGTGACGAAGGCGGTTTTCTCGCGGTCCATCTCGTCGACGCTAATCTGCCAATAGCCGGAGCGGAGGGTCAATTGATGAAAAGTATTGGGATCCGTGAAGGCAGTCAAGAGCGTCGTCAATGCGAGGCAGGGGATAAACATCCTTCTTTGTTATCTTGTTGAGGTGACGGTAGTCAACGCAGAAGCGCCACGAGTTGTCTTTTTTCTTTACTAAGACAACCGGTGATGCCCACGGGCTACTGGAAGGTTCAATGATGTCCTTGTCCATCATCTTGTCGACCTCTTTCTGGATTATGGCCCTTTCTGTTGCGGAGACACGATATGGCCTATGAATGGGGCTGGCGTCACCGGTGTTGATGCGATGCGTGACAACATGTCTGACCAAGTGGACGGTCGTCCAAATCAAAGATCCCGATAAGATGACAGGAGGTGACGAAGAGCTGTTCTTTGCTCGGAAGGAAGGTCAGGGGCGATCATCTTACAAACATCGTCCGCAGGCGTCGAGCACGAAGGAATGGGTGACAAAGCTGCGTTGGTACTCAGGAAGGATTCGGAGGCCAAAGAAGAAATCTTAAATTCTTCCAAAGGAGTGATAAGTGCGACGGCAATACCGTGTGGCAGCACATGCGTCGAAAATCCAAAATTGAGGATGGGCACCCGAGCGCAGTTTTCGAGGATCCGGATTAAGGTGCTCGGTAGGGCAATATTTCGTGACAAAACCACGTCAGTAAGCGGAGACACGACGTACTCGCCATCAGGTACGGGAGGACAGGGCGTCAGGAGGACATTGGTAGCCGCCTGTGGAGACAGCCGTGCAAACTCAGCAGAACATAAGCGGGGTGAAGCACAAGTTGCTGCGTCTGCGTCGGCAGGAAGCGGCAGATCCAGCTGTACAACACCTGCGGAGCAGTCAATTTGGGCAGAGTGTTTCGAAAGGAAGTCGAGGCCGAGAATTAGGTCGTGTGGACAGTGCTCGAGGACGATAAATAAAACAACGCTATAATGGCCCGCAATGGTCACGCGTGCTGTGCACATTCCAAGAACAGGTGAAGTACTCCCATCGGCGACTCGCACAGTGCACGGTACGGCGGGAGTCAGAACCTTTTGAGCCTTCGGCGGAGAGCAGCGCTCATAACTGAAAGCTGCGCTCCTGTGTCAACGAGAGATGTGACAGGAACACCATCAACTTCAATGTCCAGTAGGTTTCCACGTGTAGGCAGGGTCAACAGAGGATTTGTGGGCCGGGCCGGAGTTGCAGCTTCACCTCCGGGAGCTGCACCGCCTAGTTTCCCGAAGGGAAGCGACCGGTTGCACATGGGGACGAAGAGCGGTGAACGAGAGGCGAACGGGACCGACGGCCTTGCGGAGACGGGGAGCGGCTGGATCTTGGTGGAGCACTGTCGGCGCTGATGTTCCGAGGCGGCGTGTGGCGAGAAAGTGCGATTGTCTTGGACTTGGCGGTAGTGACTCGGAGACGACCACCGAGGAGACGACGACCAGCGATTACGGCAATGACGGGCGATGTGTCCAATACCGGAACAATTAAAAACGATGGGTCTGTCATCCGGTGTGCCAGTCAGCGGGGTTGCGGCGGAGTGGCTGGAAGCTTTGCGTCTGGGAGCGAGCGGCCGGAGAAATCTGGTAGGTGTTCGTATGGCGGACCGAGCAGAGAGATGGAATGCCCAAACTCGCGATTTCTTCCCGAACGACCGCTTGTATAAGCGAGATAGCGGGCACACTTTCCCGACAGTCGGAACGAATTGGAGCCGGAGCCATGGCCTCAAGCTCACGGCGAACGATACGCGTTAGATCTTCTGATCCTGTCGGCTGAACGAACCGCGGCGGGTCTGCGCACGAAGATGTCGCGGCGGTATTGGGCAGCCTGTCGAAATGTTGAGGGACGCGGCGGCCTTTCGCTTGTTCGAAGCGCCGGCACTCCTTATAATTGCATCCACAGTGGCACAATCCTTACACATCAGGAGATTGAAGGCGTCGTCTGCAATACCTTTTAGTATGTGACCAATCTTGTCGGCCTCGGTCATGGTGTTATCAGCCTTGCGGCAGAGAGCCAGCACATCCTGTATGTACACGACATAGGATTCTGTAGACGTCTGAGCGCGGCATGCAAGTTCTTTTTTTTGCTGCCAACTGACGACCGACAGGTCTGCCAAACAGGTCACGCATTTTTTCTTTGCAGAAATCCCAGCTTGTTAGGTCAGCTTCATGCGTATCGTACCATTGCTTCGCAGTTCCTTTCAGATAAAACATGAGGTTTGCTAGCATCATTGTTGGACCCCACCTGTTGTTGTCGCACACTCGTTCGTACATCGCAAGCCAGTCCTCGACGTCGGTGTTGTCCGTGCCACAAAATGTCCCCGGGTCCCGCAGATGAGTGAGGATGACCGTTGGCGTGGACTGCTGAGGCGTTGTCGGTTGTGTCGGTTGATCTGCCATTGTGGCGGCAGGTAGATGACGTCCACTGCGAAGTTCCGTGATTGTACCAGCACCTTCCACCAAAATGTTGCAGGAAGAAAGCAGGCCCACGAGTGTAGAAGGATGTATATTTACAAGCGAAGAAATATGGCGTTCAGCAAACGGCCAGAGACTTCGTCTTCCTCTCGTTCGCGTCACCTTCTTCTTTCCCTTCACCGTAACAATATATATATATATATATATATATATATATATTGTGAGCGCATTTTACGCATATCGTCGTCGTCATCTGTACAAATGACTCATCATCTTGTGTGAGCGCTATTTGTGCATATCGTCGTTGTCATCTGTACATACGACTCATCATCATCTTTTGTCACGTGCGGTGCTTCGTCTCTGACTCGGGCGACTGCTCGGAAATAAAGGCATCGCATCGGTCGACGTCTCACAAGTGGTGGAGCGTGCTTCGATTCCCACGTCCTCTTACTTTCCCGATTCCCTGGAGCTCCGGTCCGGTCGTCGTTTGCTCTCGCCTACCAGGGTGGGGGACAAACCATCCACCAGTGCTGCTACCACCTCTGCTCAGCCAGCTGGGCCTACCTGGACGGTGAACACCACACACCGCGATCCTCCCGTCTTTGCCGGCCTCCGCGGCGACGACGTGGAAGATTGGCTCGATCACTACAACAGAGCCAGCGACGCCAACCATTGGGACGACACGCACAAATTGCGGTATGTCTCCTTTTACCTAACCGAAGTTGCAAAGACGTGGTTTTTTAACGACGAAAGTCACTTTTCGGACTGGCCATCGTTCACCCAGCAATTTCGCCAGATATTCGGCATGTCGTCTGGACGCTCCAAAATCGCGAAACCGAGGCTGGCAACGCGCGTCCAAGTCCAGGACGAGTCCTATACATCCTGCATTGAGGACGTCCTCGCTCTCTCCCGCCGCGCACAGAGTGACATGGCGGAAGCTGACCGCGTTCGCCACATACTAAAGGCCATCAACACAGTCGCCTTTAATGCTCTCGTCTTGCAGAGCCCAAACTGCGTTGGTGATATTGTTACGTGTGAAAGGACACAGACGAAAGACGCTATTTACAGAAGCCAGACAGCCAGGCCCACAATCGCTCAGCAGAGCACAGACACACTTCGTCGTCTTTCGCGCGGCGGCTCGTCTCTTCAACATCTTTCGATGTTATCGTAATAATATTATCACAGCATCCAACGTCTAGACACGCTCCAGTCTATTCGCCTGCCACTCGCCTCTTGCGACCCTCGTCTCAACGGTGATGCTGAGTTGCGAGCCCTGATACGAACGCTCATCAGGGAGGAACTTCACGGACATCTTTCGGGACCTGCGACGCTTGCGACCGTTCGCTCCGCTCCTTCTGGACTGCGTGACATCATCAAGGACGAACTGGCATCGATGACAAACGCCCAATGGACAAGTCTACTGGACCATGTCGTCCAAGTTATGCCGAAATTGCCTCCCGGCCTCCTTCGGCCGTTCAGTCTCCATCTGCCGAAGGTTACCGCGACCCCCTAGCTTCGCTGGCAGCGAATACTCCTGCGCAGCCGTACTACTCTCCGTGGCGGTCGTCGCGTCCGGTTTGTTTCTACTGCGGTATTCGCGGCCACATTTCTCGCTACTGCCGTCGGCGTCAGCAGGATGAAAGGCGGGGCTATGCTACCTTTGAGCGAGACAGCGCACCTTGGTTTGATTACTACGTTCCCGGGCGTCACCCAGGTGAAAGGCGAGGTTACGCCGACTTTGAGCGAGACAGGACACCAGGGCCAGATTCCTACGTTCCCGGACCGTACACAACCTCCTCTGGTCGCTCTCCTTAACCTTCCCAGGACATGGCTCGAGCATCCCGCTCGCCCCGGCGTCGCTCTCCTTCACCTTACCGCCGTTCCTCATCGCCCTTGCGTGCTGCTTCCCATGTTGTGGACACCCGCTCGGAAAACTAGAGGCTGCAGTTTTTGGAGGAGAAACTGCATCGTGTCGGACTATCCCAATTCCTCCTGCTCGCCCCGCCAATTTGCTCATGGTTTGTGTGGAAGGTGTTTCCGTCGACGCCCTTGTAGATACTGGAGCCGCTATTTCCGTTATACATCGTGAACTGTGCTTTCGTCTGCGAAAAGTGCAAACGCCGTATGTTGGTCCGGTCCTATGTGGTGTCAATGACGTTCCCATCGTTCCTACGGACAGTGCACAGCTCGCGTTCTGATAGACGGTATTCGTCATCATGTGCAACTTGCGGTGCTTTCGACGTGCGCTCATCAGATTATACTAGGAGGGACTTCCTGTCCGCTGCTTCTGCACTAATTTCGTGCGGCGACCCAAGGATTCACATCAGCGACACCGAGACTTATCCAGTTTTCGATTCCCCGTGTCCCAACCTTATTGCAGCAGCGGATTTTCTTATCCCGCAGCCGAAGAACGTATTCTTACCCTTGGTCAACAGACATTGTCGACGGAGACGCAGTGGTTGTACCTTCTCAGCGTTGCATTTCTCGAGGACTCGCGATCGCTTCTTGCTTGGTCCGGTTCTCGAGTGGCTATGCCAGCCTCACAGCCTTTAATACGACTCCTGAGCCACTACTACTGCCGAAAGGGTCTACTGTCGCCAAGCTCGCCGACGCTGCGCCGTTATGTGTCGTCAGTGTTTCACCTGCCACATCTTCCGCGCATTGTTCGCCCGCAGAAGGCCACACTAGCGTTATTAAGGCCACCTTGAGTGCAGATCTCAATCCGGCCCGGACCAATGCACTCCTCACCATTTTAATGAAGCATGAAGCTGTTTTGACGTTTCTTCGCGAGGCCTGGGTCGACCACTGTAACTACTCATCGAATTGAAACAGACGGCTCTCGCATCATTCGCCGTCGCCCGTACCGTGTGTCACCTTCGGAGCGAAAAGTTATAGAAGAACAAGTGAACGACATGCTGACGCGCAACATCATAAGGCCTTCAGCAAGCCCTTGGTCTTCTCCTGTTGTGCTTGTTAAAAAAAAGGATGGTTCTGTGCGCTTTTGCATCGATTATAGGGCGCTAAACAAAATTACCCGTAAGGATGTTTATCCAATGCCTCGTATTAACGATGCTTTGGATACCTTGCAAGGTGCCGAGTATTTCTCGAGCCTCGACTTGCGCTCCGGATATTGGCAGATTCCCATGCATGAGCCAGATAAAGAAAAGACTGCGTTTGCTACACCTGATGGCCTTTTCGAATTTAACGTGATGCCTTTTGGACTGTGCAATGCACCAGCTACGTTTGAACGTATGATAGATACAGTACTCCGTGGCTTAAAATGGAAGACCTGCCTTTGTTACTTGGACGACATTGTCATCTTTTCGTCGAGTTTCTCCCAGCACCTACAACGTCTAGACGAAGTTCTCGCGTGTCTAGCAAAAGCTGGTCTCCAACTCAATACTAAAAAGTGTCGCTTTGCAAGCCGAAGCATTAAAGTATTGGACCCACGTCGTCAGTAAGCATGGCATCCAGCCTGATCCCGATAAAATCGCTGCAGTACTGCAATTTCCGCCACCAACCGCACTTAAAGAACTCCGCAGCTTTCTAGGACTGGCGTCCTACTTCCGCCGCTTTGTCCGTGACTTCGCCACCATCGCCGCTTCTACACAAACTGACTTCGAGCGCGTCCTTTGTGTGGTCGAACGACTGTGAAGCCGCCTTCTAGACCCTCAAACGAGTTCTCACGTCAGGACCCGTGCTCCGTAATTTCGATGCAACGGCCCCGACTATTCTACACACTGATGGCAGTGGGCATGGAATTGGCGCTGTCCTGCTGAAGCGGAATCAGAAGTCCGAAGAGCAACTCGTGGCTTATGCAAGTCGTGCTCTTCTCCTGCTGAGCGCAACTACACGATTACAGAACAGGAATGCTCGCCATCGTGTGGTCAATACAAAATTTCGTCCCTATCTCTACGGCCGCCATTTCACAGTTGTGACCGACCATCATGCTCTGTGGTTGTCGTCCCTGAAAAACTTGTCTGGACGCCTCGGCCGTTGGGTACTGCGCTTACAGGAATATGACTTCACTGTCACGTATAGGTCCGGCAAACAACATCAAGATGCCGACGCTTTGTCGCGCTGCCCGCTGTCACCAAACGCCCATGCTTCACCTTCGGTATGCACGTCACCATCTAGCCACACGTCTCAGCACACGCCCTGTAGCCCGGGACAGTCAGTTGCCTCAGTTGACTTTCTCCCGTCTACTGACTCGTCTCACTCCAACGTACTGACCCATACTGCCGTACGCTGATCGACCGACTTACTGGCTTGGCACGACCCCCCAAAAGTTGCTTAAGACGACAACTTTCGCGTTTTAAGCTTCAAGGTGGAGCGTTATTTCGATCAATCTACCATCCTTCCGGTAACCGATGGGTACCAGTCATACCTCGCTCACTTCGACTTCAAGTATTAGAAGCATTTCACGACGACGCGACGGCTGGCCACTTGGGCTTTCATAAGACCTACGACCGCATCAAAACGCGTTGTTTCTGGCCGGGCCTTTCCACCTCTGTCGCCAAATACGTTGGATCCTGCGCGTCATGCCAGCACAGAAAACGCTCGACATCCCTTCCAGCCGGTCCTCTGCAGCCTCTACCATGCCCGTCCGCCCCCTTCGAAATTGTGGGCATAGACTTGTATGGGCCCCTCCCACTCACGCCCGCTGGTCACCGCTGGATCGTTACCGCAGTGGATCATCTAACGCGGTACGCTGAGACAGCTGCTCTTTGCTCTGGTACTGCCTCCGAAGTCGCCGAGTTTTTCGTGCACAGTATCGTTTTGCGCCACGGCGCACCTCGTGTCCTCCTGAGTGACCGTGGCAAGACGTTCCTATCGCATGTCCTACGTGAAGTCCTCCAGGCCTTGGACACCGCCCATAAGACCACATCATCGTACCATCCGCAGACAAATGGTCTTACGGAGCGTTTTCATCGAACTTTGTCTGACATGATGTCAATGTATGTTCGACCCGATCACACCAACTGGAACACCATCCTACCTTTTGTGACGTTTGCGTATAATACTGCCGTCCAACGTACAACCAATTACAGTCCCTTCTTCCTTGTGTACGGTCGTGCGCCGTCTTTCGTCTTGGACACTACACTCCTTTCAGCACCTGCTGCTCCATCAGCGTCTCTTCCTGAATAATTTGCAGCTCGCATCTCCCGGTGCCGTGAAATTCAGGACAAAAGGAAACTTCGCTATGATGCGACGCGTCGCGTTGCTTCGTTCCGCCCAGGCGACGAAGTTCTTTTGTGGACACCTGTTCGCGCACCGGGGCTCTGTGAAAAATTTCTCCACAGATATCTCGGCCCCTACACCGTTTTGCAACGAACTTCGGCCGTTAACTACCGCGTCACTCCTGTCAGCTCAGCTACTGACCGCCGCCGCCGCACTACGGAAATCGTTCACGTATCTCGCCTGAAACCCTACATGCGCCGTACCTACCCTTTCTAGCTTGCGGTCTTGCTGACTGCTTTCCTGAAGGGGGGGGGGGGAGTTAGTGTGAGCGCATTTTGCGCATATCGTCGTCGTCATCTGTACAAATGACTCGTCATCTTGTGTGAGCGCTATTTGTGCATATCGTCGTTGTCATCTGTACATACGACTCATCATCATCTTTTGTCTCGTGCGGTGCTTCGTCTCTGACTCGGGCGACTGCTCGGAAATAAAGGCATCGCATCGGTCGACGTCTCAAATATATATATATATATATATATATATATATATATATATATAGTGACCCATGTAGAAATCCAACAGCCGTCGCAAGTATTCTACCCAAGTGTTGTCTTTCGTAACATACATTTCCTTTTCCTCGCCCTTGCATCGTACTTAACGGTGCTGATTTCTCCAAATGAAGAAACAAAACCAAGCGCCTAAGATAGTTGCCTGCAAAGTCCTCACTTCGCTACTGATTCAGTGTTTTTAAATAATGTTCCTTTCCCGACCCACAGGCCGGGCTTATGTGGGACAAGCTTGCCAATATTTCAGAGTCGCCGTTGGAGAGGATACACCTAAAACATTTTCCGGATTGCACACTACTGTCCACGAAATAGCACACCTGTAAGTATGCAGATAAAAGCTTTTTTCTGCTTAAAGAGATAGATAGAAGCAGGAGTTTTGTTCATGATTTGGGCTGTCGTCGTTATTCAAGCAGATTTGTTAGATATTCCTCACAGCCGTTTGAGGCACTGCAAACGTTAGACATTTAGGAAAGCCCCGGGAGCTACGTTAGCCGCCAGCATTTCTTGCGATTCAGAAAAACTGTTAGTAATGTCTTACGCAATATTCAACAGAACGGTCGATCCCAGAAGAAACTGCCACCATTAAGCAGACACAAGGCTCCACCTAAATGCGTAAGATATTGCCGGAAAAGTATATAATTTAAATGAACAATAAATTCATGATTATAGTGGTAGATCTATTTACGACGGCAAATATTAAAGCCTCATAGTGCCCCTGAAGACTGTGGGTGGCCCACAGCGACCGTATGTAAGCGTAGCGGAGCGCGTGGCATTGTTGAAGACTGGGCGTGTTGGCATAGCATACGAGAAGTTCGATTTCGCAACGTTTCGACGGGACGCATAGAAGTTAGCGCTCTGTTTTGTGTGATTCTCTTCTGTGTGTCCTGTCGAAATATTGCGCAATCCAACCCATAGCATGGCATTCCCCAGAAATCGCAGGGTCTCGCTACTACTGTCAGATGCCCTGTGCACTGTCTCTGCATTGTTGTCTCGGTCGCTTTGGTCTACGCTCCTCTGGGATTCTAGAGCTTGCCACGCTGCTGCAAAAAGTTCCGCGACATCTAATGTTTTTTTTTGTAACCATCGCTATGGATGACCATTTACACAGGAGCCTGAACTGAACCGCAAAGAAAACAAGCTCGACGTACGTTTCGTCCATGTGCATTGAATGGGGTCTGCTGGCATGGGTTGAAGGATTGGTCACTTCCAACCCCAATAGTCTCTCATAGCCGGATTTTTAAGCGAAGCTTGGTTTGGCTCGCAAGTTTCGGTGGCGCTGTAGTCACACGAAAAATCACGTGTTGCGCATGCCCGCATTGTATATGTGTGTATGAGCCAGGAAAAAGAAAGGAAGAAGGAAGGAAACATAGACAGGAAGAAAGTAAGAGCAAGTGCGGGGATAGCTGCGGCGGCGCCGAATCACATGATGCGGAAGCTCAATCAGGGTCGTTTGGTGTGTCGCGGGGAGGGAAAGGGAAGGTGCCTTGCGCCTGGCTTCCCTTGCCTCAGATCAGTTTCGGCACCGATGGGAAGGCCCCGCGTGGTGCGTTCCGCCGAGGAGCAGGCTGCGTTTGAGCAATGGCGCCGCGAACTCGCTCGGGAAAGGGCTCTTCGTCGACGTGCCGATTATAGCGTGAGGGCTTCCGAAGGCGAGGCTTACAATCAACGACGCATCACCCAGTGATAAGCCGACATGAGCGACCGGGCTTCGCAAATGACTCTCACTGCTGATTTTGGTAGCAGGCTCTCTTTCCAGACCGTGTCAGCCGCTTCCCGTTTCTTGTGTGCGGATTGTACGATGCTGCTACGGGCATTAGTGAGCTCCACTGAACTCGAGAGATTAACGTCGTAAAGGCCTAGCGGGAACGGGTGGTTAGTCCGGTCCTGCAGTTGTTGGTACACGTGCACGAACCCCTCGGCTGCAGCTAGGTTCTCCGTTGAATAAAATCGGCACTAGCTCTAGCTCAACCCAAGACTGCTGGCAAGGGCTGATGATCATGGATTTCAACTTCCGAAGTATGTTTACGTTAATTTTGAGTGCGATTAACTATATATAAAAGCGCAGCTGCTACGGCAATCGCGTTGTCGGTGCTATGTTTTCACACTGCGGCCAATTTCACGAAGACTGGTCGAGCGACTGTCCGCAGACTGGTTTTGTCGGTGTCGTCGTCACAAAATACTGTTGCAGTGCTACGACTCACTGTGGTCGGCGCGTCGGCAGCGTTGTCGGCTTAATGTGACAGAATGCTTCTCAGCGACACGGTCTGCTGACTAGTCGGCCGTTCACCAGCGTTGTTGTCCTGTCGTACTCCTGTCGGCGTTGGTGTCGGGACAACCTAGTGAGAACCAGCCTTCAGTAATTGGTAATGCCTACCGTACGGTAGGCATTACCAAATGCTGAAGGCTGGTATCACTGCAACCAATCTTTATTATCTGTAAATTTCCTTCGCATGATAAGGTTTCCCTGTGAGTAATTTACCTTCGCAAGCCTACTCCTGCACATGCTCTAGCGGGTGCCTGGTGATCAGGAATTTTGTTTCCTTGTCAGTCTATTGAACATTGTCTTTCTCTTCTGCATATTTATCTTCAACTCTCTTCGCAAACTTTCTTGGTTAAGATCCTCAATGATTTGTTGCCATTCCTCCACAGTGTTACTAAAAAGGACAATGTCATCTTCAAATCGAATGTTGCAGTGTATTCAAGAGGGTTCAAAAAGCATCAATAGAGAATTCCATGTCGGCACTCCTTTAAAATTAGGCACGTACAAAATAAGCTATGTAAGGCATCAAATTTTATTTTATTTATTTATTTCACAATACTGCAGGCCATGACAGGCCCAAGCAGGAGTGGGAAATTAAAACATAATTAGTATAAATCGGGATTACAAATGAATAACGCCATTAGCAATCAGACAGGGTTACATCACAACACATATAATACGTACTTAGTAACCAGCAAAAAGAAAACTAAAATAACAATTTTTCCAGTCAGTGCCGTTTGAAAATGAGCCTTCTCAAAAATGGGTTTAGGAAGAGCCTTCCAGTCAGAAATTGTCTGGGGAAAGAAACTGTGTTTAAATTAGAGCACTGCACGGGCTCGGGCTTACCCGAAAGCCCAGGCCCGGCCCGGCCCGGCCCGTGGGCCGGGCCGGGCATGTAGAACTGTTTTTTCACGGGCTCGGGACGGCCTCGGGCACGGCGTGTGCTTTTTGACCCGGGCCGGGGCCGGGCTCGGGTTTTTTGACGTGGGCCCGGGCCGGACTCGGGCTTTCTGGTGATGTGCATGTAACGTGCAGCAAGTTATTCTCGGGCGTCTCAGCTGTGAAAAACATTGTTTTTCGGTCTCGGGCCGGGTTCGGGCCGGTTTCGAGTCGGGCTCGGGCCGGGCTCGGCCCTAAGGTAAAGGGGTGGCGGGCCGGGCCGGGCGGGTAACGTAGATTATTTCCGGGCCCGGGCCGGGCCCGGGTCTCGCCATAAAAGTTTTGATCGGGCTCGGGCGGGTCGCCCAACGTAAAAACGGGTTCGGGCCGGGCCCGGGCTGAAAAAGTTGGCCCGTGCAGTGCTCTAGTTTAAATGCATTGGTTTTAGCAAATATTGGTTTTAGTGCATGGTCATGATTGTGTCGAGTCTTTCTGGTGTCTAAGGGTTTTACATATGAAGGTATGGACATGTCAAATTTCCCTTTCAACATGTTCCGAGCATATTTTCGACACACCTGTGATCTTGTAATCCCGTGTTCTTGCATAAGTTTAGTAGGAGAGTCACACCTTTTATATTTACCAAAAATGAATCTGACTGCCTTTCTTTGCAACATCTCAAGTTTATATATATCCTAATTAGTTTCTGGATCCCAAATTACGGAAGCATATTCTAATTTCGACCTTATGTAAGTATTTTACGCTAGTAACGTTAGCTTTGCTGGAGCTTTGTTTTATTTCCTTCTTAGGAAGCACAACTTCTTAAATGCTGATGCACATATATCTGAAACGTGACCTGACCAGGATAATTTAGAAGTCAGTGTAACGCCCAAATACTTATAGCTTGTAACCTTTGCTATATCTTGGTTACAAAGAGCATAGGAATAAGAACTAGGCTGTAATTTACGTGTAACTGTTAATAACACTGTTTCACGTTAATTTCCATATCCCAAGTTCGACAGCACTGTTCAATCTGGAACAATTGGTCCTGCAATACAACGTGATCACTCTCACACATTATCTCCTTGTATATGGTACAGTCATCAGCAAAAAGTTTTATACACACTGTATCAGACAAAAATTCAATGAGATCATTCGGATAAACTAGGAAAAGCAAGGGTCCGAGTACACTGTCCTGGGGAACAACAGAAGAAACGCGGAGCATATCAGACGCACACTCATCCACTACAACAAATTGCTTTCGGCTATGCAAGTATGCTTCAACCCATTTCACTTAGTAGCAGAGAAGACCGGTTAATTTCAGCTTATGTATCGTATGCGGCACCTTGTCTAACGCCTTGCTAAAATCTGTAAAGAATGCATCTGTTTGCCCCGAGAGGTCCAATGTCATTATAAAGTCATGTACAGTGGTGAGCAACTGAGTCGTAGTAGATCTTCCCTTGGTAAATCCGTGTTGATAAGGCGACAAAATTTTATTATTAGACAAGAAAGACCTTATATGTTCAGCTATGACGTGTTCCAGAAGTTTCGAACAAGTAGATATAATCGACAGGGGCCTATAATTTGTTATGTTAAGCTTGTCGCCTTTCTTAATAATCGGCACAACGCGTGCTATCTTCCAATCATCAGGAAGCTCACTAGTGGTTAAAGAAAGCTGAAAAAGATTTAAGTAGTGTGCAATCTGCGCTGCAAAGCGTTTCAAGAACGCAGTAGGGATGCCATCCTTACCCGCGCTTTCTTTTCGTTCAATTTACGTAGCATAGATAGAACCCCCAGCTTCTTATCACTGGTATATCTGTCTTCGAAAGTTCCTTGTGTATGCTGTAGTTGCCATTAGGGGAAAAACACTGTGTAAATATACATTAAATGCGTTAGCTATATCAGCGGCATTATCGGCAAGGTAAGTATTTAATGAAATTTTTCGAACAGACTCATTTGTCTTTCCGAGGTAACGCCAAAATTTTGATGGATTAGTCCTAAGAAATTCCGAAATGAATATCTGCTAAAGATTGATTTTAGGACTTACGGCTTAGTGCATAAACCGATGCAAGCGATTCAATTCCTCGAACAATAAATAAAGAAATAGCCTATATGAAAGTTATCGCATTCCCTGTCCTGCTGGTCGAGGTATTTTCCAGACAATAGACATCGCACATACAATATGAAGTGTTACTAGGACTTTCCTTTTCGAAGGTCGTCCCCCTACGGACTTTGCAAGGAAGCTCTTGTGTTTGCGTGTACGAGGAGAAAACAACTTCCCATAAACGTTTACTGACACCATGGCCTTTACATTCCCATTGCTATTCTGTATGTAATCACTGCTACACATTTTCGACCATCAGATCACTCTATTACAGGTTGAACACTACCCATGATGGCGAGGGAGCATCACAGGGTTGTAAACCTTCACAATTCTACCTCATGAGCCCTTATGTTGGAGGAAAGAAAAACTTCCTGTTCTCTAACTGCAGCAAGAACGCCATTCGCGGATTCCTAAGGTAAAGTTTTGCTTCATCGTTGGACAAAGAAGCATTAGACGCATGAAATGTTATAAATAGCCCCGCGCCATTGTGCGAAGTTTGGACTGTAAAAGTCAGCATTTTTTATACGCTTGCGATCTCCCGAGGGAAGCACGAGGGCCAGGATGTTTCATGCTGCTAGCTTAAGTTTCTGCCTTACCTGCCCTCGCAACATGTAATTGCATGTAAATAGCGATTGGTGTTAATTGACATTTGAGTGTCCAATTAAGTTTGTATTTGAGGCCAGTCTTATTATTTATTTATTTATTTATTTATTTATGCATTTATTTATTTATTTAATGTATCTACAGGTCTCTATTTGATGCATTAGGTAACGGGGTCTACAGCAATACATTAGGGACACAAAAAAGGAAGAAACAGATGAACTGCATATCAGGATACAGACATCAGTGAAAATGCATGCGCAATTATTGGCATAAGTTCATATATTTCAGTTGAGAGCGCCATAGAATGTGCAAGACATACCTGCAGATGCATGTTAAAAATTATCAGCCATAGAACTAACTTAATATCGAAACAGGCAAAGAAAATTTTCAGGTAGATTGCGCAGGCTGTTTCGTGTTTAACAACATTGTGATGATGTGGATAGTGGCGTGTGGCGGTGCCAAGACAAAGTGCGTGAACAGCTTGAAGTGATGGTGATGTATGGCAGCACCAAGAAGAGGATTGGTGATGATGACAATGGAAGAAGACCACCACGTTCCATGAACAAAGAAGCGACACGAGAGCAGGCAGAGCGTGAGAGCGAGCGGCAGCCTCGAACGCAAGCTCGCAGAACGGCGGTTCAAGGCTCGGGTACCGGCGACCGGGTGTCCAGCTACCGTGCGGACCTGATCGGAGATCCAGCTCGTGGCTGGGCTTTCCTGTGCACCAGCGGCCTGCTGTCATAGCGGCCTGGTGCAGTCCTTCATGCTGGGGACCGGGACGCCTGAGCGACCTGCCTGCTGAGCGAGCCCGAGGACTGGCGACCGGTGTCCTGCTACCGTGCGGACCTGGTCGTAGATCCGGCTCGTGGCTCTGCTCTCCAGTGCACCAGCGGCCTGCTGTCATAGCGGCCTGGTGCAGTGCTTCCTGCTGGCCACCGCGGCGCCTGAGCGACCTGTCCGCCGACCGAGCGTTACAGGTCAGGTGTTACTGGCCAGCTACAGCAGTGGCCTGGTGTTCTACCGGCCTGCTGTTTTATTGCGATAGCAATTATATGGACACTCAAAAGCAGATTTCTGCCGTCGGCGTCGCCGTCGCCGTCGGCGTCGCCGTCGCCGTCGCCGTCGCCGTGAGGTTCCGTATGACGTCATTTGGAGATGAAATCGTCGCCGCGCGCCGCCGAACGCTGTATGTGCGCGTGAAAGGCGCGAGGGACGCGCGCTTTCACAGGGAGTGAACGCACGGCGGAGAACAAACGCGCGTTCTGCGCCGTGCTCGCCTAAGGGCTGCAGAAGTAGGCGTCTCTTTTCTCCTTTACAATGACCTATATGTAGAGCAAACGCGCCTTCTTCAGACGCGCGAGAGTCCGTGGGGGAGGGAAGGGAGCCGACGTTTAGCTGCGGCACCAAGTGGCTATTTATATCAGAGGCTCCAGCAACAGTTACCAACGCCGCACGCATTTTGAGCTAACGCGGGCTAAACGCCGATGGCGTCGACAACAGTTCTGCGTGTTGTTGCTACCAAAGCCGCTCACCTTACTTCGTATGACATTGCTCTGTTGCTATCGCATTCATTGCTTCGCCCTTAGGGCGAAACTGTGACATTTTTTTCTTCCTGCTTCCACGTCGCGACAAGGTGCGGCACGACAGCAGCGACGGAGCCACAACGACGTAGCCACAACGACGCTCCACCGTCACAACCACCGTCACGGGCACCGCAACGACGATGCACACGGGCGAGTGTGAGTGCTAGGACACACGGACGCATGCGCACACGGACGCATGCACACGGACGCATGAGTGCTAGGCGCGTGTTTTACACGGAAGGACAACTTCCGAACTATAGTCCACGTACATGTAAATCGTCTGTATGTAAATCGTCTGTATCGTGCCAGCGTGTCTGTTAATGTCTGTTTCGTGTAGCAAGCTCCCGTCTGCCGTGTCATTATTAAAGGATCCTGGGCCCAATTGGAAACCGGCGAGTTTGTCGTTGTTTCCTCATCACAATCAAAATTAGCCTTGAAAACATAGAAAGTAGAACCAATAAAAGCTCCTAATCTATATCATCTCGTTAAGTACGTGGCTGCATGCTGGCGAAAATTTGGATTATCAGATTCTGCGACGATGAAACCTTGGAGGCCACCAGGAGGCGAATGGCGCGTGGAAGCGCTGGCCAATCGAGTGCCATTCGTCCGTAGATGCGCGTGAAGCTGAGATGATTATAGAATCAGAGTGATGGCCAAGATGAGACAGACAGACACAAATAAAATGCCAGGCCTGCGCGGCACACGCAGCACAGTCACAGCGTAAGCTAGACGAGCGTTTCGACAGTACTACCAATTTGAGTGAATGCGCCAGGAACGCGCTTGGGACGCCGTCGCGCGTGCAAGCCGACGCGTTCCATCGCCGATGGCTAGCGCCGTTCGGCCCAGCCAAGCGGCCGACAATACAACTACGGCTGTCACATTCGCTCCCATTGCGAGGCGCCCAATCTATAGCCCAATCAACGTGATCCCGAGCATCCGTCGGCATGTTAGCGCCATCTAGTTAAGGCGGCAGCAAAATTTACAGTGTCTGAAAGGTTGCGTTTGCCGGCTCCATAACTAGATGGAGCCACCACAGCAGCAGAGGCTTGGGACCGCGTTGTTTGCGTTCCGCGTCTGAATGGCATCTCGTCGTGGGCGCCTGCACGCCTGCATAGGGCGCGTTTATAGTACATTTTCCCGCTCTCGGATAGCAAGCGCTTGCGTGGATCAGTCGTAGAATATCCACCTCCCACGCAGGGGGCCTGTGTTCGATCCTGGCGGAGAGCGGGTACTTTTTTTCGCATGCGATAGCGACTACGGGGTGGCGGCGGCGGCATCATCGGGACCCGAAATGGCTGTTGGAATGATCCCATAACAGCTTACGCTGTAATATTCTATCAATCATTCAGTGAATCAACTAATCAAGGAAGTAATAACCATTCAATAATTTTGTCGGTTTACATACCAGTCAAGCGTTTATTATATGTATAGCACAGAATATCTACGAATCCTTTGTACTGGTGCACCTAAAAGATAATACACATAGCAAAACGCTTAGAAAAGGAAAATGGGAAAATGGCGGTGTAGTGGGAGAGGTTCGCCAGTACGGAAAATGCGGAAAGGTAACGCTGAGTACGACAATGGAATGTATGAAAAAGCAAGTGGCGTGATTTTTGTCGTGTCTGAAGGTTTAACAATATTCAGTATTCAATCAGTCAAACATGACATAAAGCCCCTGAAGAAGAAACCTATTTTCTTCAGGGGCTTTAAGCTGGCATTTTGTATTGATGGTGCAAAGAAGTGGCACTATCGCCCGTCACCGCCGTGCGATCGCCCTCCGTGAAAGCGCACGTCCCTCGCACGCTTTCACTCGCACATACAGCACACGGCGCGCGGCAACGATCTTATTGCCCTTGTACTTTACACGGAACTTCACGGCGACGACGACGGCAGAAATCCGGTTGTAGTCTCCATAGAATAAAACCATCCCCGCAAGCAAGCAGGTCCTTACGCGAGTGCGTTTGCATGCAGATGCGCTTTATGGCGCACCTGAAGGCAGCGCCACCGCCCTGGCAATGAACATCTGGATAAGCTCGGCGGCGCTGAGAAATCGTTGGTTTCAGACGTGACGCAAAATGCGTTTAGAAGGTCAATAAAGCGCCATTTTGAATATCCACTCGCTTTTGCATGTTTACTTGATGCGACTCAGCACGCGCGCCTAGGCAACGGCAGCGAAGTCGTGAGGCGATGGGTGCCGACGACGCAGCTCCCGCGACAACGAGTGCGCGCCAGTGTAGCCCAGCTGTGCTCCTGGCTCTCGCGTCCGTACTTGGGGACACCATAGAGGCGCTGCAGCAGCAGCTAGGAGAGGAGGCAGAGGCGAAGGGGAGCAGTTGGCACTACTTCAAGCGAAGCTTGTAATGGCTCACAAGTTTCACTGACGTTGTAGTCCCGCAAAAACTCACGTGAAGCGCATCTTCTTTCTGGGGTTTTACGTGCCAAAACCAGTGTGGCGCATACCCGCATTGCATATCTGGTGGGAGCCAGGTATATACGGGTATGAGCCAGGGACAAGAAAGAAAGAAGGAAACAAAGAAAGGAACAAGGAAGGAAGGAAGAGCAGGTGCAGGGAAAGCTGCACCGGCGCCGAATCGCGTGCCGCGCGTAATCAATCAGGGTCGTTTGGTGGGTCGAGGGGAGGGAAAGGGAAGGAAAGGGGGTTGGCGGGCGCTCCGCCGGTCTTTCCTCGCCTCAGAATAGTTTTGGCGTCCGGATGGGAAAACCCATATGGTGCGTTCCGCTGAGGAGCAGACTGCGTTTGAGCAACGGCGCTGTGAACTCGCTCGGGAAAAGACTCGTCGTCGACGTGCCGCTTCTAGCGTGAGGGCTTCCGAAGCCCAGGCGAAAGGTCAGCGAAAATCTGCCGACCCCGAGTTGCGGGAGCGCGATCTTGAGACCAAACGTCAGCGTCATCTCGCCCCCAGGAACCCGACAACGGTGGTGCACGCTTCGGCAACGCTGGCGCCAACTTTCCCGGTACGATGACCAGGTGTAAAACAAAGGAGTCTTCGCAGTAGAAGGGCGGGAAGGGGAAGTTTATTGCTCGAAGAACCGTAATAACGCGTCCATACTGGCCGTTCGAGTCAGTCCCGAAGCGCCAGATCACGAGCGAGCCGCTCGTGCCGAGCGCGCTAGTAGCCGTCGTCGTCCTCTTCCTCTAATATTTAACACACTCCGGGGCCTGAGGTGGCGAGTTCTAAAGGGTACAATTTCTGCACAGGTCGGATCATCTGTGAGCCACTGGGTATTTTAACTTTACACGCACGGACGTTGCCATCTTTACTTCGGATGCAGTCACTTACTACCCCAGTCTTCCAGAACATTCTGGGAGCCTTGTCTTCGTGAATAATCACAACATCACCTTTACTGATGCTATAAGCTTTGATGCTTTCCTCAAGTGAACGCTTCGAAGTGTCAGTAGATATTCACGAAGCCATCGCTTCCACAGTTGTTCCATTATTAGCTGCCTGTGGACCCACAAACTGAGCAGCTCAGTCCTTTCTTTCTCCATGTTCATCAGGCGTTTTAGGATTAGACAAGAGACGGCTGCCTAACAAAATGAGACGGGGTTAGAATGTCTGGCTCTTTAGGAGAGAGTAAATGAAAGTTATGGGTCTGGAATTCACAACGGCTTCTGTTTCAGTCAGCAAAGTGCTCAGTTGTTGTAGGTCAACAGGCGCCCTTCCCAATGACTTGCGAAGGCACATCTTATCAATCCTAACTAACCGCTCCCAAAACCCACCCACCAAGGAGCTCTCTCTCTGCAATAAATTTCCAAGTTATGCCGTGGGTAGAGCAATACTGGCTGACTTCCTCTTTCCTCAACAACTGGTGCATGCTAGCTAGCTCACGTGCAGCTTTCTTGAATGTAGTAGCGTTGTCTGAGTAAACTATTCGCGTGTTCCACGTCTTGCACAAATCTTTTGAAAGCCATGAGAAAAGCGTTAGTAGTAAGTCCAACCACATGCTCAAGTGAATTGCTCTAACTGCTGCACACTGAATAGCACTATGTACACTTTAACGCCATTGCAATCTTCCAAAAAACTGGCCCTGCAAAGTCAACTCCCGTAACCCCAAGGGGCGCGAATTGCACCACGATCACTGGGAAGGGGCTGCCGGGGTGCACCTCGCAGCCTTGAGTCGGAAACACACAAATCACACATTTCCGAGCACTCTCTTCACTGCTTGTCGCACTCTGGGCACCCAGAACCGGGCGCGAAGTTCATTTAATGTGTCACCGACACCCGCCGTGGAGCCAGTTTTGTGAGCTTGCAAAATGACGAGTCGCGTGACCGGTGTTTGGACGGTAGCACACGGCGTCTTTTCGTTGTATGTGACCTCGGCGTTCTGAAGGCGAGTTAAATCCTCATGACGCCCTTTCGTCAATAAAGGGATGCAGGTCTCTTATGACGACGTCTTGTCGAGGTCTGTCCCACTTCAAGTGGGCTCTCTCTTTGGCATAGGTATCTGTCTGCTTTGCTTGAACCAGATGTTCTCAGCTTCTTGAACTTCAGTAGCTGTAATGATCCTTCTGTATGGCGACGTTGGCGATCTACAGTTGTCCACGAAGCGTTTGACCCATGCTGTCACTCTGCCATTCGTAACCAAGAACTAAATCGTTCAGCACTGAAAGTGGTTCTCTTATCACGCTCACCAGTACAGGAAGTTTGTTTGTAACTCGGAAGAAACTTGTTTGTCTTCCGGTCCAGAATCTGGAGCGTCAGGTCGTTGGCCAACTATTTGCCGCACGTAGAAGCCAGTTAGGTTCCTTTCCACCACAGCGGTTATTTCGAAGGTTTGTGAGCGAAAGCCCACGCGTCAGCAGATCAGCGGGTTTTGTGTTCCCGGACAGTGATGCCACTGGTATCTGTTACTTGACGTATCTCGTTAACTCTGTTATAAAAAATTGCTTCCACTTGGTTGCCGTGCTTTGTATCCAACAAAGCGCTACACTTGAGTCCGTCCACAGTGCTCTTCTATTTTCCATTGCCTCGACTCTAGAGCCTCCCGCAAGAACTTTAGGACTCTAGAAGCCAGAACCGCTGCTATCAATCCAAACGTGGTAACGTGATCCGTTTGATTGGAGCTACTCTACACTTCGAAAATAGAAGCTGAACATCAACGTTACCGCATTGATCTTCCATCTGAGATAAGCTACGGCACCGTAAGCAACAGAACTGGCATCAGCAAATACGTGAAGCTGGGAGCTTCAAGGCTGTCCAAGAATAACTTCAGCTCACACCTGGGAATGAAAACCGGATAGCATTTTAGCTCATCGGACCAAGTTTCCCATTCTGTCTAAGTTGCTCAGGCATAACTTTTTCACACGCAGTTGCCATGCTCCCACAATCTCTGAAAGAGGACTTTCATCCTAACGACGAACGGTGATAGCCACCCTAATGGATCGAAAATCCGTGCGGTCATCTGAAGGACACATCTCTTGGTGTCGTTCTTCTTTTCGAGAATCTGCAACAGAGATTCCATGTTTAGAATAAGCTTGTCAGCAGCTGTGTCCCATAGCAAACCAGACTTTCGTAGGAGCCATTGCTGAGACAGAGTCCAATCTATCAGTGATGTACTTTCTTAACTCATCATCATTGGTGGACCATTTTTAGCTTCATGCCCGCTTTGCTGAGGATGAGATTTGCTTCGTTATAAAGACGGAAAGCTTCTTTTGAAGAAGGAACTCCTGTGACAAGATCGTCAACGTAGAAATTCTCGGCAAGTTGCATGGCAGATGATCTCAGCGCAGGATCGATAGCTTGAAATGATACTGGAGCGTCGCTGTTAAGAGGAATGGACTTGCTGTAGTTCCAAATGGCACTCGTGTCATCCTATACTCCACTATTTTCGGCACATGTTCACTTGACATTGGCGCGCTGTCAAACCATAAAAAAGGCGTCGCGATCAGGCTCTTGAATGCCGATTTGAAGAAACGCCTTTTGTACATCTGCGTGATTCCAATCTTGTGTAGCCTGAAAATTCCATTTAACCATGTTGTTGTTGATCTTGGGTCCTTTTTCTAATAATTCGTTCAGAGACGCTGCTCCATGCGTGTGACGAGGCATCGAAGGCCACCCTCAGCCTGTCGTCGAGATGATTCCCTGATAACAGCATGGTGGCGGCATGTAGTAGCATCTCTCTGCCGAGTCTTTTCCGTTGACTCTTTCCGCGTGATCATCCAGTTCATACTGCCTGACTGCCTTGTCGTACTGCTGAAGAAGCTCCTGGTTACTACCAAATCGCCGCAATAAACTGTGTAGGCGTCGAACCGCAACACTTCGGTTGTCTGCTAGGTATGTGTTGACGGATTTCCACGGTAGCGCTACTTCGTACCTACCGTTCTTGAATGCTATGTTCTCCGTGAATTGCCGGACCACTTCATTTCCATGCTCGTCGTGGGTAGAAGGGTCAGAAATGCCTATGCTGTCTAGCTCCCAGAAGTGCTGTAAGGTTTCAGACACGTCAGTCTCTGTGCAACTCGTGCGAAGGACACAAACGTGCGCGCGGACTTCTTTGAAAATGCGACCGTCGCATGGTACAGGCCCTTGAAATGTCCAGCCAAGCTTGGTGTGATCGCAGCAAGTCCTGTCACTTCGTCGTGCGACCAAACATCGTTTAGCACGAGCTTCCACATTTGATCGGCTCCAATGAGCAAGCTTATGCCGACTTCTGTTTTTAGGCCAGGAAGTGATACAAAGTCAGCAGTAAACTTCTTTTCATTAGCCAGCTTCTGCACAAATGAGTGTGACTGTGGAGGTTCAAGCAAGTGATCACAGATAAAGGGAACCTCCAAAGCCTCGATTTCGTGTTTGGAGCTGTCAAATTGGCTCATCAAAGTCACCTTAACCAAGTTGAGCTGCTCTTTTGGCGCACCGCTCGAACCACCGAACGCTTTCACTTCAACATCTACCTTCTTCAGTGTTGGCAGGCTTAGTTTTCTGGATATATCTTCTCTGATAAACGTTCTCTGGCTTCCGTTGTCCAGGACCCCTCTTATATAGCAAGAATTGCAGTCGCTTAGAGCCCATACTCGGAACGTCTGCAGTAATACGTCATTTTCAAATAAATTGCTTGTAGGTGCTTGTGCGGCAGCATGCAAGCTCGGGGTTTGTCGTTCACTCGGTTTCTTCTTGCTAGCGTAGTTGGGGTCACAAACAGCTGTTGCGTGCTTGCCTTTACAGGTAGCGCAACGGATATTGCGTCGGCAATCTTTCGAGCGGTGGCCTGATATCGTGCACTTGAAACATCTGCCCGACTTGGCCAAAAGGCTCTTCTTCTCCTGCAGGCTTATTGTAGAAGTGCACGTTTCCGTAACGTGGGTGGGTGAAAGGCAGAAAAAACAATTACCTTTCGTCTTGCTGGATTCGTTGTGTAACACGGAAGCGGTAGGCGTGGCACAGGTCTTCCTGTCACGCCTTCCATCGTGCGTGTCGCGAACGCAGGAATCCTGGTGACCACTTTTTTCACGAGCTTCGACCTCCAGTCGGAGAAAATCCAATAGCTGGCGCAGCTCCGTCTCTGACGACTGGATCTCATCGGGCTTGTGTAGTAAGCTCTGTCGCTTGTAGTGTTCCACCACGATGTCATTGGGGATCGCTTTCGTTAGAATCTTGATGAGCATCGCAGCGTATGAAAGCTCTGATCGTCCAAGAGCCTTGATACCTCTCACGTTAATGTGTACGGTATCCAGGAGATTCCTCATAGCGGTCACGTCAGTAGAAAACCTCACTGGTCTCAGCATTCGAAGATTCTCCAAGTACTTCTGCTCGATGATCCTCACGTTGCCGAAGCGGTTGGTTAGAATTTCGATGGCATCTGCATATGATGCGTCCGTCACTTGAATTCCCTCGATCGCTTTGGCCGCTGGTCCAGCCAAAAGGGTTTCAAGTAGTGAAAGCGGTCGATGTTCGTTAAACAGGTATTTTCGTGGACGGCATGCTTGAACATGTCCCAGAAGGGCTGCCACTGTTGCACTGTTCCATTGAAGTGAACCAAGTCGAGCTTCGGAAGTCGAGAAGCACCGACAACTGGTGTTGAGGTATCACCGAGGGCACGATGTCCCGAGATCGTACCTGAAGCTGAGGCGTCGTTAGGTGTCGGTAGGCCTCGATCCGCGGTTGTTTGAGACTGAAGTTGTTCGATGTGGTGACAGAGAAGGGACAAGGTTGCTGCCGCGTTGTCTTCATAATCCGCGACCGAGATGTAGTCTTCGGATGCTTGCTCGTCCGTGAGGTAACCCTCCAACTGTTCGTTGAGCACCCGTAGTCCGTCGTTGCAGTTCTTCAGTCTGTCATGCAGCACTCGAAGCGCCGGAGCGCTAAAATGACTCGATTCCATGAGTTGGCTTGCCTCGTTTCGGAGACGCGTGTGCAAAGCTCGTTGGGTCGCTCGCTTGCCCTTGATCCGCTCCATCTTCGTTGCCGGCGAAGTCCTTTCGTTGTCGGGTCGCTTGGATCACAGAGTCCCGGGTTTCTCGGCACCAAAAAATGTAAAACTAAGGAGTCTTCGCAGTAGAAGGGCGAGAAGGGGAAGTTTATTGCTCGAAGAACCGTAATAACGCATCCATACTGGCCGTTCGAGTCAGTCCCGAAGCGCCAGATCACGAGCGAGCCGCTCGTGCCGAGCGCGCTAGTAGCCGTCGTCGTCCTCTTCCTCTAATATTTAACACCAGGTTTCAACGCGAGTTTCTCAACCGGAACTTCGGAGCCAGCTGCAGTAAGTGTGACCGGTTGTGATTCGAGCAAAATGTAGCACTCGTCAGTGCCATTCATTTGGAGAAACACCGACGAAACACACGACAAGCTTTGCTTGCCCCATTTCGTCGACAGGCGAGGTACTACTGATTTCACCCAGGGGCTTTGGGTCTTGCTAGGGTGTCCCGATAGCCTCCTCACCCACCGCTCCGTACAGAGTGGAGACATTATTTTACGGGAGTTCTCGCTGTCAAAATCGCTATTGCCACGCCCAGCTCGTGTGCCGAGACTTGAACGCTTGCCGCATTTCGATGGCGTCCCTAGGAGCGGGCATGAGAATGACGGCGGTTGTCATCACCAACGTTCGTTGGTCTCCACCATGGAGGAAGGAAAACAAAACTAGGAGGGAGGGTCACGTGAAAATCTTGAAGCCTATTCATAAAAATTTAGAGGAATAGGACGATGGGAAATAGGCCCTCACGTGATAGGCAAGCGGTAGATTTTACACGGCTTGCTTCGGTTGCGCCTGCTACGTCTGCTGTGGCGGTTTTGGAATACGCGCACATAGTAGGCGTGGTAAACTCGCGCCGAGGTTAGTGAAGGAATGTGTGTGACGCAGTCGAGTCTATGCTACGTAATTCAGATAACGCACCGAAATACGACGCGGCTCGCCGCTTAAGCAGCAGACAGGCGCCAGGGCTGTTGCGAACGAAGGCGTCAGGTAACCGGCATTGCGCCCAGCCATTAACCCGGGAGGACCACCTCAAGGAGGACTGATTGCGTTTCGGGACTGTTTCAGGAAACGGAGGAAACCTTTCGCCCTGCAAACGTCTGAAGGCAACCAAGCCTCCCTTCCGAAGGCGATTCGTTGCGTTTGGGAACGTCTTCTGGGAAACAATGATGCCTTTCGCCACGGTAAAAATGTGCAGGCGATTAAGCGAGCGTACAGCTAGGGTCTGAAGCGACTAAACGTGGTGCTAAGCGCGAGTGACGCCTTGAAAATTTTCTGTCTTCATGAGTGTAATGTTTTTTTAGTTGTCTGACACTGATCTCGGGGGCTTGTGGTGTTATAAGAGATGAGATTGGGAAACGCATGGCAACACAGCAAGCAGACGTTTAATCTCACACGAAAGCCCCAAAACCTCAAACCAAAACGCAGGTACACACGGAACTACAACACCATGAATAAATAAATGCCAACAATTGTACAACCTAGTCAATCAATAAACATGCCCTTAATTCTGTCTACGCTAGTTCTGGGCGTTTTCTACTCGAAAGTCTGGCAACTCTGGCCTACTGTTGTGGCGCTACTAGAATGGAACGCTCTTACTGAGAGCGAGAGAGAGAAATAACTTTATTGGGTCCAGCGGTTTGGGGACTAGGCCCCCGCCTAAACGGCGGCCAGAAGCCCTTGGGCCCTGGCGGCGTCTTCAGCCAGCTGGACGGCCCAGAGTTGTACTTCCGGGTCAGAGCTGAGTAATACGGCGTCCCACTGCTCCTCATTAACTATTTTGCGGCCCCGTCGAGTCACCTGAGGGCAAGCCCACAGGATGTGTCTCAGATCCGCCCGTCCTTTACATAACCGACATTTGCCCTCATATTTATCTGGAGATTACCGGCTGTAGGCCACCGGATTCGGATAGGTGTTAGTTTGAAGGAGGTGCCAGGCTACCGTCTGCGGCTTACTGAGTGTTGGGTGGGCGGGGGGATACCGAACCCTCGGCAATCTGTAATATTCGGTGATTTCATTGTAACTAACCATGCGCTCCTCTCTCATCTCTGGGTGAGGCTGCTCTCTGGCTCGGTTAGTGAGTTCTCGAGCCAATGTGTGAGCTGCCTCGTTCCCAGGGAGGGAGGGAGGCATGCGCAGGTGTCCAGATAATTTGTATGTGTCTGTAGTCTTTCAAATTGGTTAAAATCTTAATCGCCTCCGGTGATACTCGCCCTCTTAAGAAATTTCGCACCGCTGCTTTTGAGTCACTAATTATGTGTCTGGCCGACGAGGAAGCTATCGCCGATGCGATAGCTGATTCCTCTGCCATTTCTATGCTGTGCGTTCGTATTGAGCCACCAGCTGTTATCTTGCCTTCTTTATCAGTGATTACGACAGTCATTTTTGCTCATTTGGATATTTCGCGGCGTCTACGTAGACCACGTGCTTGATGTTTTCGTATTTATTTCTGAGGGCCTTTGCCCTATCCTCGCCTTCCCGCGTCGTTGTCCGGGTGCATGTTTCTGGGAATCGGTAGAACCTTTATCCTTCCGCGTATTTCTCGCGGTATATCCATCTTGATTCCCTGTTGCGTTGCATAGCCTATATGTAGGCAATCAAGTATCGTCCTGCCCGTAGCAGTCTGAGCTAGTCTCTTGTATTGGGCCGTTTTGTGCGCTTCTATTAATTCATCTAGGGTATGTGTACACCTAAGGCAAGTAGTCTTTCCGTAGGTGCACTGACTGGTATTCCAAGCGCTTGTTTATATGCTTTCCTTATCAAGGCTTCAATTTTGCTTTTTCTGCCATGAGGAGGTTCACATAAGGAGTCACGTATATTATTCGGCTAATAGCAAAAGCCTGTACTAACTTAATTAGGTTGGCTTCCTTCATCCCGCTGTGTCGGTTTGCAATTCTTGCGATCAGGCGCATTGTTTGTTGCGTCCCTCTTTCTAAAGCCTTTATCGCTTTCATTATTTCGCCTGTTGCTTGTATCCGCATGCCTATAGTACCCGAATACTGTCAACTGCTGGTATTTGTTGGCCCCCCGTGCTTAGTCGTATTTGGGATATGCTGTTGTCTTTACGGCTGCTTCTTTGTGGGCGGTAAATCAAGAGTTGCGACTTCTGTGGTGAGCACTGAAGGCCCCTACTGCCAACATATTCCTGTATTCTGCGTATTGCTTCTTGGAGGGTAGCCTCGATGTATCCGTCGCTGCCCCCTGTGACCCACAGCGTGATATCATCAGCGTATAAACTATGATGTAGCCCTTCCACTGTGTTCAACTTTTCCGGGAGGCCGATCATGGCCACGTTGAAGAGTAGTGGTGAGAGAACCGATCCCTGTGGTGTTACTCGGCTCCCTAGTCTTATATCAAGGCCTTCCAGTCAACGGCCATCGAAACGCCACAACTCTATCGACTCAAAGGAGTTGTCGCGCTGCTATACGGCAGATTTGAAAGGCCGTTGAGTGGTTCAGGCGTTTCTCGCAAAATTGTGTGGCGCTGCGGATCTTTATTTTCGTTTTCATGTCACCAAAAGTTAAACAACATTAAAACCACTTAAAAGCACTATAATTTCTTTTATGTTTGTTTATACGGCGGAATGACGGCGATATGACGGCAGCCGGCAGCACATTGAGCAGAGGGAGAGTGTACTACACAACATGAAGACAGGAATGAACACAAGCACGTCGCTGTTGTCGAGAGTATGTACAGTTTGCACATGTCAGTGGTAAAAATACTTTATTGAATAATTAATAACACTCATATATAGTGTTTTTAGAGCATTTTGGTTCGATTTGTTCTTTCTAACCATGAGTACGAGCCCACTGTGAACGAGAGGGCATGTTCGCGCTGTTTCCGCTTCCGTAGCTAGTATGTCTCCGATCGTAATTCGGGCCTTTCTGTTTAATTACGAAGTCTCTAATGTATTCGTAGGCCGTTTCCCAACTCCTTAAACCCTGGAGGTTTCCTAAAATAGCTTCATGTGTAATGTTGTCAAAAGCTTTTGCAAGATCTAGGCCTAATATGGCTTTGTTGTCTCTTGTTTTTGAGGCTGTGTCTCTAATTTGGTGTTGGATTGAAGCATGATATGTTGTGTGGAAAGTTTACATCGAAAGTTTACATCGTGTGCGGGAAGAGGTTATTGTCGTCCATGTATCTTACTAGACCGCGTGAGTAATCAAGTGTTCCATTAATTTCCCGCACACGAGTTAATTGATATGGTCTTAGAACTTCAAACTTTTAGCATTTTTCCCTTGTTTAGGGATCATGACTATATGCGCTGTTTTCCACAGTTGAGGTATAGCCCCCTTCTCACCAGCAGTCGTTCATGTATTGGGTAACTCGCCTTATCGAGGATCATCGAGATTCCGTAGCATTTCTTGCTGATACCATCGGGACCCGGGGCGGATGCCGGCGCAGGTCCTGCAGCGCCTGTCTAACTTCTGATTCCGTAATAGGCATGTCCAATTCAGGTTTATCCTCTCCAGTATAGTGCGGTAAGGGAGTCTGCGCTAGGTCCGCTATGTATAGTGATTGGACTTCTGCAGTAATTCTGTTTCTGTACCTCATATTGGTGGGTTAGCTTATTGATGTTGTGCCTTTGTGGCAATTTTGCCATTTTCAGCGTCAAGTGCCGTAGGATATTCCATGTTTTTGCCGAGTTTACTTCTCTCTGCATTCTGGTCTAACGTAGCTTCCCAGTTTTCCCGCGTCAATACTATTGTGTATTTCCTGATTTCCCTGTATAGTTCGGCTATTTTCCGCCTAAGATTCTACTGAGCCGTTTTCCGTTTCCATCGTGTTGCTATGCTGTTCCGTGCTTCCATAAGTGTAGCAATTTTGCATCTGCTTGTTCTAGCCCAGCCTCGTCTGGTATATTCTTTGTGGCTCTCTTTACACTATTGAGGAGTTTCTGTGTCCAGACCTCAAAATCCTCAATTGTATCGCCATCTTCGTTTGTTTCCTCCACCCGTATTTGTCGGAAAAGGTCCCATTCTACCATGGTGAGGGATTTTCTTTCCTTTGCGGGGGGCCGGCCTTTATTACTGTCTCAAAATGTAATGGTCACTCCCAGATTTTCCGGGTGTTTGTCAAATGGGCATCAGGCATGTTTTTGATAAATGTTAGAATCTGGCGTAGTATCGATGATGACGCTATTGCTCTTCTGGTGGATGTTTGTGGGTCCGTTACTAAGGTAAGGTGGGCTCTTTGCAGCCTCAAGCATAGATTCCTGCCTTTCGCGGTGTCGTTTTGTACCCCAGCACTGGTGTGGAGCATTAAAGTCTCAGAGTATTACCACTGCCTGACGATTGCTATAGTTAGTGTTTGTGTAATTACTATCCAAACCTCATCTGTGCTTTTAGGGCTGCTATAACATTAGTACGAATAAACTTCCCTGACGTTGTCGTTTAGGGATTATCTCGATTAGGACGTGGTCCACGTTTAAAACCCCTGTATCGTGCGTTAATACCGCTAAATTTCTGTTCACTAGGGTTGAGACGGGCGTTTTCACGCTCGAAGTACCATACGTTGTATATTCAGACAGTTTGGCTGGTCCTCCCGTTTCCCTGCAGAGCAATGATGGTCTGGCGCCGCCTTGTTATTTATGAACTGCATGAAGGTTACTCCGTTCTGACGGTACCCCAGTCAGTTCCACTGCCAATTTTGTAATGATTACGTAGGCCATGTTTACTGGGAACTAGTTCCCGGGGGCCCTAGTGACGTCGGTCCCCGCAGGCCTATCGTAGGGTTTGTGGATTTTATCGGTCCTATTCCCGTCGAGGGTCCACATTTTTGCATGTTCTCAAGCATTGTAACCCGAGAATCGATTCCTTCGATAATCTGCTGCATTTTTTCTAGTGGTACTTGTATGCCTACATACTGTTTTTGTACGGTTTCGGCCAGTTTGGTTATCATGCTCTCAATCTTTTCAATTCTCTCAGTTATATACATCTGCACTAGATTCCTCAGTATTTTTCCTCTTTGCTGGAGGTGCACCTATTGTGCTTTTTGCTGGTTCTCCTCCCAAAATTGTCGGGGGATTAGCCTCTTGCCCTTTGTTTTGACGAAGTTCCTTATTTTCTATGCGGAGGCGCCGGATTTCCATTCTCTGTGCCGCGTTTTCACGAATGACCCCCTCGAGTGCTTACCTAATATCAGAGATTTCTTTTTCTAGAGCGGATCTATTCCCGTCCCTCGGAGCAGAGGAGACCGTATCTGCCCAGCTCACCTTTACACCTTCGTCTGCTGGCGTTCCTCTGGTGCTGCTGTTCGCCTTTTGTGGTGACGCCTGTTTCCTCGTCCTCGATGGGGAACCGGACCGGGGTTCTTGATGGAGACCGTGACTGGCGATGTCCTCTGTGTTTCCCTTCCGGAGGGGGAAGTCTTGGGAAGGAGCTCGAACGGCTTTCTCCTTCTAATTTCCCTCGTCGGCGTCGCGTTGTCTTGTCTTGTACGGAGGGTTTCATGGCATGAGCGGTTCCCTTGGTGGTCCGATTTGGTGGGTGTGGAGTCGTCTCTCGGTTGCTTGGTCCCTTGTTGTTGGTGCTGCACACGCTCCCCGTACCTTTTTTTCAGTAGGTATGGTGTTTTGAACCACTCGCGGCACTGTTTGTCCCCTGTAAGGTGTCCCTTTCCACACAAAGAGCCTCTCGGATCACATTGGTGGTCCTCGGTGGGATTCAGCATTCTGCAGTCTCGGCAGTGCTTGGTATTGGGTGCCGGGCAGACGTCCGCTCGGTGTCCTAGGCGACCGCATTGTAGTGCACAGCTCGTGTTTCTTTCGGTACAACACTCAGCGTATTCCGCGCCTCTATAGTACACGTATGCAGGCCGTAGTGCCTTCGAACACTATCACTACAGAGTCCGCTCGGCCCATGCGTCTCGCATAGAGAATTGTCAGATTTCTTCGATTTACAAGACTTTCCTCTATGTCTTCTGGTGCATCGTTGTCCGGGATTCCCCTTATAACACATTTGGAAGTGCGTCCGGTGCCGATGATATACGCGGCTGCTCCAAAGACGCCTGTTCCAATCCGGATCTCTTTAGTTGACTGTAACGCTTCGCGTTTTCCAGCTTCGTGTGCTCATGATGAAAGTGTTTTGCTTTGAGTTCACTCGAAGAATATCTTCTTCCGCGTCTTTTATAGTTATTCCTGCTGCACGCAGAACGCCATCTTTTATAATCGGAGAGCTCTGCATCGTGTCAAATCCTCCTCTGGGACGAATGACTACCTTGTAGTCCTCCTCTGGCAGCTGTGGCTGTCGTGGAGCCGGCGTTCCGCGCTTGCGCCAGCTGCCGCGTCTCGTTGCCAGCCGATGCGTCTCGTCGGCGTTCCTTAAGCTGTCGCCGATACTCGAGCGTTCCTTAGTCCTAGATTTTCGGCGGGTGTGTGCCTGGCCTGGATCCTCGTATTCTTCAGGGGAGATTGTCTCTCCCTCCACTCCGACGACGTCCATGTCCTCTGCCGGTGTTGGCCCTTGGCGGAGCGGGGCCCAGTCTCCACTCAGGCCAGGGTGTGGGATACCCGCCGGCGCAGCGGGTCGGTGTCGCCGTATGCCAGGTAAGGGTTAGCTGGGCCGCCGGCGTGGCGGCTCACGAAAGTCGTTACTGTGCCCCAGAGAGGAACCCTCCTGCCAAAAACTTGGTGTTCTCCGAAGGCAGTGATGTTCCTGACGTCTCTCTTCGTCGAAGTACGGTTTAGAATCTTGAGTTTTCGCTCACATTAATGGAAAATTTATGGAGCCCATGGATAGCGCGGCTTCTCAGCTCAGCCCCCAAGCGGCGATCTTCACGCTCTTACTGAGTTCATTGTTCTCGTTGCACGTATTTCCCGGCCGGACTCTTGTCGGATCTTTCTCCATGTCGTTGTTCTTGCCGACTGTCGCATAATCGTTGCTGCATAGAAGTCGGTCCGTTCACTCGCTCGTCTTCGAAGCCTGTTTGACCCGGTCGCTGTTGCTGACGTGGCCGGGAGGCTTGACGGGTTAGGCCTAGCGACGTGCTCGGCCGCCGCTTCCGTCCAGCTCCTTTCCCGATGTGCCGACGTGGCGTTCCGGGGATCATCGAACGCGCTGGTCTGCTGAAGAAGGGGGATCCTCTCTGGAGTGCCCGGCCATGCCGTGTGGTGCTGCAGCTGGTCCAAGGAGCCTCGCTTGAACGTCTCGAGGTCGACGGCTACACCTCGGACTGCCCGCGTCACGGACTCGGCCGAACCTCCAAGTCTTCCGTCGCCAGAAGCGTAGCTGACGATGCGTCTTTCCTGGCCCAGAGCCACGTCGATTAACTGACAGCTCAGCCTCGCTGCTGCCTCGACCATACCTCGGATCACGCGCCTCGCGCGCCTCGCGTCGTTCGGAACACTTCCGTTCAAATCGTCGTTCGCTTATTTTATTTCGCCGCTGGCCTGTTAATCATGACTACAGTGTACTAGAATAGGGGTACACTGTACTCATGACAAGACACGAGTAAGAGCCCTGCGGCCAAATAAAAGAAGAGAAAGACGAAGTGCACCGAGCGTTCCAAACGGCACGCGACCTCGAGGCGCGTGAACCGAGGCGATGTTTTTGTTTTTTGTCAACCGATCTCAGGGGGGGGGGGGGGGGGGGGGTGCGGGTGTTATGAGAGATGGAGACGGAGACGCATGGCAACACAGCAAGAAGACGTTTAAATCTCACACGAAAGCCCAAAAACATCAAACCAAAACGCAAGTACACACGGAACTAAAAACACCATGAATAAATAAATGCCAACAAATGCACAACCTAGTGAATCAATAAACATGCCCTTAATTGTGTCTACGATAGTTCAGGGCTTTTTCTACTCGAAAGTCTGGCAACTCTGGCCTACTGTTATGGCCAGAGTTGCCAGACTGTTACTATTGACATGACATGAGTAAGAGCCCTGCGGCGAAATAAAAGAAGAAAAAGACGATGTGCACCGAGCGTTTCAAACGGCACGCGACCTCGAGGCGCGTGCCTCCTCCTCGCCCACCGCTCCGTACAGGGTGGAGATATTCTTTCACGGGGCTCTCGCCGTCAAAGTCGCCATTGCCAGGCCCAGCTCGCGTGTCGAGACTTGAACGCTTGCCGCATTTCGATGGCGTCCCTAGGAGCGGCATGGAAATGATGGCGGTTGTCATCACCAACGTTCGTTGGTCTCCACCATGGCGGAAGGAAAAAAAACTAGGATGGAGGGTCACGTTGAAAATATTGAAGCCTATTCATAAAAATTTTGAGGAATAGGACGATGGAAATAGGCCCTCGCGTGATAGGCAAGCGGTAGATTTTACACGGCTCGCTTCGGTTGCGCCTGCTACGTCTGCTGCGGTGGTTTCGGAATACGCGCACATAGTAGGCGTGGTAAACTCGCGCCGAGGTTAGTGAAGGAATCTGTGTGAAGCATTCGAGTCTATGTTATGTAATTCAGGTAACGCGCCGAAATACGACGCGGCTCGCCGCTTAAGCAGCAGACAGGCGCCAGGGCTGTTGCGAACGAAGGCATCAGGCAACCGGCATTGCGCCAACCATTAACCCGGGAGGACCACCTCAAGGAAAAACTAATTGGCGTTTCGGGGCTGTTTCAGGAAACCGAGGAAACATTTTGTCCTGCCAAACGTCAGAAGGCAACCAAGCCTCCCTTCCGAAAGGCGATTCGTTGCGTTTGGGGACGTCTTCTGGGAAACAATGATGCCTTTCGCCACGGCAAAAAATGTGGAGGCGATTAAGCGAGCGTAGAGCTAGGGTGTGACGCGACTAAACGTGGTGCTAAGCGCGGGTGACGCCTTGAAAATATTCTGGCTTCATGAGTCAGGCGCCGCAGTCTCGCGCCACGATGCAGGGCATCGCATTTGAAGCGAGAAACGACGCGCGCAGTAGCAGAAAACCACCCGTATACGCGCCTCCAGGCCTGTGACTGCAGGCGCCACTAAAGGTTACCACGTCCCAAACAATCGCGAATGGTCCGGCAGCCTTGTGGGCCTATTCTTACCCAAAAGGCACCGCGCGCAAAGCCCCAGAGAGAGGAAGGGGCGGCTTCAGAGGAGGTTGGCTTGCAGAGGCTAGCGGAATAACGTGATGCTCCCTCCAAGTATTTTTGTATTTTTCTACCTCCATGGACTTCACCCAGTATGGAGCGGCGGGCGAGGAAGAAATGCGGGCACCCTATGTCTTGCTCGCGCGCACCGCTGGATTTCTTGCAACACCACCAGATGGCGCTCGCCTCCGCGCATCCCGGCGGGCACCACCACGGCACCGTTTCAGTTAGTGCGCATGACACCTGCTGTGCTTGCTTTCCTAGGCGACGAAAATGCAAGTGCTGGGCTGTGATAGTGCAAACATTACAATCGTCCATAGCCTGAAGAGAGCGCTTGCATTTGGCTTCTCAACAGCGTGCTGGCCACGTATGCAGAAGGAGCACGTCAACACGCGCCAGCAAAATTACTGCAAAGCGTGCACTCAGCGTCGAGGACACCCAAGCCCGAAAGAAGCGTCGCGCGGAACAGGAGCATTTTCGCTACGCAGCGAAACGTGGTGCAGACCGCGAATGTTTGTATACAATGCATCCAGACAATTATCATCTATTATTGAATTTTGCAGAGCCCCATCTCTCAATTTAAGTTTAACACTTCTGTCGCGATGCGATGTACCATGTGATGCTATTGATAATACTCAGCCCTCGCAATGATTATGAACAATGACACTCAATAACGCCTTAAGCAAACACGTCTCGTTGTGTGTTCTGTGGACTACGCAGACAAACAGCAGTGATGCACGCAAGGTAATGTTTAACATCAACTCACCACTCTCGCATTCTACTAAAGACTGAAGAAATTACGCATTCGCCGTCAATATCACCGCAAAGTATTCTCAATCAAAGCAAACAGCATCTGAAACTTCGCTTACATCGATTCCTGCAGTGCGTGGGATCCGCATATTTTGCCAATAGAGGCCTCTCTTTCACCTGGCAACATAATAAGATTATCTGTAATCAAGTTAGAGTACCGTGCACACGAATACCGCCGCGACAGCGGTAACAAAACGCCTACAACGCAACGTGACCAGCCCCACCAAAAAATTATGGGGTTTTACGTGCCAAAACCAGTTATGATTATGAGGCACGCCGTAGTGGGGGACTCCGGAAATTTTGACTACCTGGGGTTCTTTAACGTGCACCTAAATCTAAGTACACGGGTGTTTTCGCATTTCGCCCCCATCGAAATGCGGCCCCCGTGGCCGGGATTTGATCCCGCGACCTCGTGCTCAGCAGCCCAACAGCATAGCCACTGAGCAACCACGGCGGGTTAGCCCCACCAGCCGGTACCGCAGCGGCCATATGAAGGATGGTCATACGTAATGATGATGATATTAGTTTTCATTTTTGATAGCGCCATCTCTCCGTTGTATAATTTAGTTCACGACGCCACCGCTAGTCCTATTTCTATAGCTCTATGGAAGGTACAGTTTCACTTCTCTAAGTATAGGCGTTCTGTGGTATGATTTGCTACAGTGGTTGGCAGCGAGTTTGCCACTTTGTGTGTATGTTGATGTGCCCATAAGGTAGCGTGATTCACGGGTGGCAGAAGCATATTGCCACCTGTAGGTGGTGCACTCTAAAAACAGTTGCCCCCTTTGGTGCAACTGCCGCAGAACAATAATCGTCATCTGTCTTGCTTGCGTTTCCTATCTTGAAAACTCTGCACTTGCTACTTTCCTGTCCAGAATGCTGTGTCACGCTGATGACGCTCTTGTCGTTCGTGACCGAGAAGTGCCGGGCGCACAGCGTTAAAGAAAGGAAAGCCACGCAAGTCAAATGACGATTATTGTTCTGTGGCAAAAATACGCCCCAAAGGGTGCAACTGTTTTTGGAGTGTGGGTCGAGGGCAAGAGTGGGTCGAGCCCAAGAGAAGAAAGAAGACCGCGCGCCCCCTTCTCTGCTCGAGCCAGCCCCGACGGTCGCGTCCTCCGAGATCCAGCTGATCTACGGGTTATTAAACCTTCAGGACTACTTCTCGAGGCGCGTGACAAACTGGTGGAGGTGCTGGGTGAGCGTCCTCACGGATGTTGCAGACCCCTCCATGCATCCGCGCTACGAATACGGTGCACTTACGTGCATCGGGCCAGCCGCAGGATCAGGGGACTGTCCCCAGAAGTCGTCGACGCTACAGTTCCCACATCAACCGGTATGACCAGCGCTTCCCTTCAAACCGCCCCAACAGGTACGGGAAGCATGATGTCGAACCGATACACACTTGTGAGCCCATGGATCCCGAAGACGTTTCTTGGCACAGTGTTCGAAGACGTCGAAGACTGGATGGTCGACTTCGAGCGCGTGACCTCCGTGAACGAATCGAACGACACGGAAAACTCAGACACCTCTACTTCTACCTGGAGGATGGCGCGCATACGTGGTTTCATAACCGCGAGGAGCAACTGACGTCGTGGCGCGAGTTTTGTCGTCAGCTTTTGGAGACCTACACCAGTGCTGACCGCTACGAACGAGCGGAACGAGCGATTCAGGCCCGCGTCCAGTTGCCAAAGGAAACTGTGACCACGTACGTCGAAGACATGACGCGCCTCTTCGGATGAGCGGATCGAAGAATGACGGAGGAGAAGTTACGTCATCTGATGCGCGGGGTCAAGGAGCAACTCTTCGCTGGCCTCGTACGGAGCCCTCAGAAGACGGTCGCGGAGTTCTTGTCCGAGGCCGTGACCATGGAAAAGATGCTTCTGCATCGCTCGAACCTGTATGAGCGGCAAGCGAACAGCATGTCTGCTGCTGACATTTTTATAGCCATAGGAAGCAATGGTGACTGTCTGCGAGAACTCATCCGCTCTGTACTGCGTGAAGAGTTGCAAAAGGCCGCCGTAGCACCGCACCCTACGGTAAGCTCCGTAGCAAGCATTATCAAAGAAGAACTGCACCAGGCGCTCCGTGACACCCTGCCTCCTGCTAACGCTGCGGCAGTACCTCCGGAATACCCCCGTGCAACCTACGCGGAAGCCCTGAAACGCCCTGCTTCCTCTACGCCGCTGTTCGTTCGTGCTCCTCCTACGGTGTCAGTTCAGTCGGCGCAGCTGATATCGTACTACGACGCTGGGTATACACCGCCGCCCGTTGTTCATGCCGCTCCATTTTCCATCGTTCGGAGCAAGCGGTTCACTACGTCGACGACAGACGCCCGTCCCTGGTGCACACCCGATCGTCGTCCTCTGTACTTCCACTGCGGTGAAGCTGACCACTTGTACCGCCAGTGCCCATACCGGCGCCTTGGGATTCGCGGCTTTTCCGCATACACGCCGCCGCCCCGATGCGGCCAGCGACCCCGGGACATTCAGGAATACCTCTCTCAGTAACGCTTGCCACCGCCTGCCAGGCGGCAGTCGCGATCACCGTCTCCGAGACGATTTTCACCTCCGCCGCAGCGGTATTCTCCCGAGCGGTCGACCAGTCCCCGTCGGGAAAACTGAGGCGATCTTTGAGGGCGAGGTCGCTGACGGTCGAAGCGCCGAAGACCTCCGACGGACGCAGTTATGGAAAGATACCAATCTGACATCACCTGCAGCTGAACGGGACGACCGGCTTTCGCTCGATATGCCCGTGACTTTTGACGGTTATGCCATTAGTGCTTTAGTGGACACCGGCGCAGACTACACGATACTAAGCGGGTAAATAGCAACGCACCTGAAGAAAGTGACCACGCCCTGGCATAACTCGCAGATTCGGACGGCTGGCGGCCACGTCGTTACTCCGCTGGGCGCCTGCATGACTAGGGTTGAGATTCAAGGATCTACATTCGTAGCGAGGCCTTGTCTTACGCGAATGCTCCCGCGGCGTTATACTTGGGGTTGACTTCCTGCAGGAGTACGGCGCTATTATCGATCTGCAAGATCGTCGTATCACTTTCTCTGCCGAACGGCAATCAACGTGCAAGACGGCCAACGGCGCGACGACGTACTTCGTGTTTCTGCAGACAGTGTAACGCTTCCTCCACGAGCCAGTGTCCTCGTCGACGTCATATGCTGTGGCTTACGCGATGGCGAAGCGGTGGCCGAAAGTAACTTGGAACACCTACTGAAGCAAGGTGTTCGTATGGCTTGAAGTGTTATACAGATTCGTGCTGGTCATTCGCAATTGCTTGTTACCAACTTTAGCTACGAGCACCGACACCTCTTCCGCGACACTTCGTTAGCGTTTGCAGACGCAGTAGCAAACGTTAAACTGTTTCACGTCAGAAGTAGTGGAGACAGCAGACACGTCTCTGGGCCATCTTAACATCAATTCTGAACTGTCCACTGATAGCCAGACAGCACTGCGCAAGCTCTTGCTTGAATTCAGGACTTGCTTCGCACATTCTTCCAAGGTACGCCAGTCTTCCATCACTAAACACAGGATCATCACGTATGAAGGCGCACGCCCGATACACCAGCAGCTTAACGCGTGTCGGCAAGAGAACGTGAAGCCATACGTACGCAAGTCCGGGAGATGTTTGACGATGGCGTCATCGAACCTTCCAACAGCCCGTGGTCGCCTCCGGTCGTTCTTGTCAAAAAGAAAGACGGAACGCTACGCGTCTGTGTCGACTACCGCAAGCTCAACAACGTGACTAAAAAAGTTGTCGCAGTTTCACCTGAAAGGTGAAGCATCAATTGCGATAGAAAACTTGTAGAGAGCTATACGGAGTAATGATATTAGCTTATCAGCTGTATAACTTGGACATGCAGCAGCATCGGCAACACGCAGAACTGTTGTCGACGCCATCCGCGTTTTGCCGCGTTCGCTCAAAATGCGTGCGGCGTTGGTGACTGTTGCGGAGCCTGATATAAATAGGCACTGCGTGCCGCAGCTAAACGTCGACTCCCTTCCCTCCCCCTCCCCCACGGCCTCTCGCTCGTCGGAAGAAGGCGCGTTTGCCTCCATACATGGTGATGTGTGAATGAGAACAGAGACGCCTACTTCTGCAGCCCTTAATCGAGCACGGCGCAGAACGCGCGTTTGTTCTCCGCCGTGCGTTCACCCCGTGAAAGACGCGCCCTCGCGCCTTCACTCGCACATACACGTTCGTGCGCGTCGGCGACGATTTCTTCTCCAAATGACGTCATACGGAACCTCTGGGGAGGGCTGCAGAAGTAGGCGTCTCTTTCCTCCTTTACAATCACCATATATATAGAGCAAACGCGCCTTCTTCCGATGCGCGAGAGGCCGGGGGAAGGGGGAGGGGGGGGAAGGGAGGCGACGTTTAGCTGCGGCACCAAGTGCCTATTTATATCAGAGGCTCCGGCAACAGTCACCAACGCCGCACGAATTTTGAGCGAACGCGGGCAAAACGCCGACGGCGTCGACAACAGTTCTGCGTGTTGCCGGTGCTGCTGCATGTCGAAGTTTATACAGCTGATAAAGTTAATATCATTACTCCGTATAGCTCTCTACCAATTTGCTATCGCAATTGATGCTTCGCCTTTCAGGTGAAACTGCGACAAGTTTTTTCTTTTCTCGATTTAAAAAGCGGGTACTGGCAAATCGAGGTAGACGAACGCGACCGCGAGAAAACAGCCTTTGTGACTCCAGATGGGCTCTATGAATTTCGAGTGCTTCCTTTTGGTACAGTGTACTAGAATTCTAGTACACTGTACTTTTGGCTTGTGTTCAGCCCCAGCTACTTTCCAGCCAATGATGGACACTGTCCTTACTGGAATGAAGTGGCAGGCCTGTCTTGTGTACCTGGATGCTGCGGTCATCTTCTCTGAAACGTTCGAGCAGCATCTTCACCGCCTACGGAGTGTGATAGAAGCCATCCGATCGGCAGACCTCACACTTAAGCCCGAAAAGTTCCACTTTGCTTATGAAGAGCTCAAGTTCCTCGTGCATGTAGTAAGCGCCAAAGGGGTCCGACCCGATCCAGATAAGCTTGCCGCTGTGGCCGCGTTTCCCGCTCCAGCCGATAATAAGGCCGTCCGGCGCTTCCTGGGTTTGTGCGCCCTACTATCGCCGGTTTATTAAAGGCTTTTCGAAGATAGCGGAACCCCTGACTCGCCTTACAAGGGACGATACGCCATTTGTGTGGCATAATGAGCAACAGGCGGCTTTTGCTGAATTACGACAGCGCCTGCAGTCAGCACCCGTTCTTGCACATTTTTGACGATGACGCTGATACTGAGGTGCATACCGACGCCCGTAGCATTGGCCTTGGCGCAGTGCTCGTCCAGCTCCAAGAGGGAGTGGAAAGAGTTATAGCGTATGCCAGCCGCTCTCTGTCCCGTGCCGACCGAATTATTCGACTACGGAGAAAGAGTGCCTCGCGGTCGTATGGGCGATCATCAAGTTTCGCCCCTATCTCTATGGTCGTCCCTTCAAAGTAGTGACGGACCACCATGCCCTCTTTTGGTTGGCCAGCATGCGCGACCCATCAGGACGACTGGCACGATGGAGCATGCGGCTACAGGAATTTGACATCACCATCGTTTATAAGTAGAGACCGGATTTTAGGCAAATGCCTTTTTTGTTCCTTGCGCTTTGATATATGAGCATGAATTAGAGGTTACCAAGGGCTTTTATGGTGTTTTTATAGTGCCTATAAATGCCTATTTTGGCGTTTGTGCCTAAATGCGTATAAATGCCTATAAATGCCTATTTTCAATATCGGCGCCTATATGAACACTATTTAGCCTCAAGTTTCGCTTTCGAGTGCACTTAGAGACCGTTATACATGTTATCGGGCAACATTGACTGTTCGGAACTCTATGGGGTTCTACCTAGTCCTTTAGTTCAACCAACTCCCGGAAAACAACTGCTAGCAGCATTGAAATGACACGCGCCGGCCAGCATACGCCGACACGCTGACATTGCGCGAGCGGTTGGCGAATGCGAAACCACGGAGAGCCGTCAGGGGAAAGGAGAGTGAAGAGCAAAAGAAGAAAGAAAAATGTGATGCGCACGCGGCTTTTACTTTGCTTGTAATTTACTTTTTAAGGTGTTCACCGCTGTCGGGCATTCCTTCTCAGCGTACGAGATCATTCTCAGTGACAAGAAGCACAATTTTGAATCCGAAAATCTGGAGATGGTGGTAGTTTGCTATTGTTTCCACAATCTTCACAGTGATTCTTCGACTACGTTCCGCGTGCTCTCCAAACATATTTCTTCAAACACGTGCGCTTCAAATGGGCGGAAGTGTATTTGGCAGTGTTGGGACGTCTGGCCTGTACAATTCGGATAGTGTCACTGTATATGAGAAAATTGCGAAGAGTTGTATCTAACAGTCCTCATGTAAGAACATGCTAATTTCTTAATAAATCGTAGTCTCTCTTGCATTTGTTATTTCTTTGTTTTTATTGTGTCTTAATTTAATTGCGTCAGGCAGACATAAAGTATCGGTTTTTTAATCAGTATGCCCAGCTTTCAAGTATTCTTTTTCATGCCTGTTTCACTATATGCGATGCTCGAGTACAGTGGCCATTAAACATGAATATGAGCACTGTGCTTATTGAATGAAGCCAATCGATCGTCATCAGCCCAGCAGTATTAAGGGACAATTGCACTGCTACGTTCAACTGCTGGAGCCTTCGTGCCATCATAGACAATAACATTTCTTGTTTTCCTATCATAGATATAGGCCACGCACGCCTTCGTTTGAAGTTATTCGTATTTATGTAAAAATTTATTGTGCCTATATTTACGACGTTGGAGGCCTAAAACGTTGTTTTGCCTGCCTATTCTTGGCGCCTAAAACGCGCTGTTTTAATAACTAAAGATCCGGCCTCTATTTAAAAGTCTGGCCGTAAGCATGAAGACGCTGACACGCTGTCCCGCGCACCCATTGATCCTGCCAGTCAGGAAACAGAGGATGATGACTGCTTCCTGGGCACCATTAGTTCGTCGGACTTGAGCAGACGACAACGTGACGATACTGAGATTCGACCGATCATCGATCATTTAGAGGGCCGCGACACAACCATACCACGCCATCTGTCCCGCTCGCTGGCGTCCTTCTGTCTGCGAGACAACGTGTTATATAAGAAGAATGCTCGTTCTACCAGCCGTGCTTACCTGCTGGTGGTTCCAAGGGACATGCGCGACGACGTCCTCTTCGCTTGCCATGACGAACCAACATCTGCCGTTCCATCGAGCCGCACACCATTGGTCAATTTGATCGTCACGGTTCAAATTGACCAATCGTGTGCGGCTTGATGGAACGGACCGCCTCCGTTCCATTTGGGAACACGTACAAGATCGCGCCCCTGGTCATTTAGGCTTTTCACAAACACTCGCTAGAGTAAGCGAAATGTACTATTGGCCCGGGCTTTCGGCAAGCGTCAAACAGTACGTTAAAGGCTGTCGTGAATGCCAGCGCCGCAAGACACCATCCGTTAAACCGGCTGGCTTACTCCAGCCAATTGAAGCACCGCACACGCCTTTAGACCACGTCGGCATGGACATTCTTGGACCGTTTCCTCTGTCTGCTGACGGCAACAAATGGGTGATCGTCGTGACTGATTATTTACCACGCTATGCTGAAACGCAGGCGATCCCACGAGCCGCGGCCTCAGAGGTAGCGCAATTCTTCATGCGCCACATCGTCGTGCGTCACGGTGCTCCTTCCACTGTAATAACAGACAGAGGGACAGCATTCACAGCGCAGCTTATGGACGAAGTTTTTTAATTCAGCAACACCAGGCATCGCAAGACGACCGCGTACCATCCGCAAACCAACGGACTTACCGAGCGACTGAATAAGACGGTCGCAGACATGCTCGCAATGTACATCGATGTCCAACACAAAACATGGGATCGGATCTTGCTTTACGTGACCTTCGCGTATAACACCGCCGTGCAAGAGACGACGCGCTTCACGCCCTTTCGCCTTCTCTACGGTCGCGAAGTCCAGACGATGCTGGACGCTATGCTGCCGTGTCAAGACGCTCACCTATTGACTACTGACGCCGAGGAATTTGCAGAGCGTGCTGAGGAAGCTCGGCAGCTCGCGCGGCTGCATATCGGCCAGCAGCAGCAAGCAGACGCGCGACGGTACAACATCCGCCACAGGGACGTGTCCTACAACCCCGGGGACCAAGTTTGGGTGTGGACCCCCGTTCGCCGTCGTGGCCTCTGTGAAAAGCTGCTGAGCCGGTATTTCGGTCCGTATAAAGTGTCACGCCGCGTCAGTGACGTAAACTACGAAGTTGTTCCGGACACAACATCGCAGACACAGAGTAGGACACAAAGACAACCGAGCTTAGACATAGTTCATGTTGTGGGCATGAAGCTGTACATTGCCGGTCTGTAACTTTTTTGTTTTCGTTTTTTTCTTTCATTCCCTTCTTTGTTTCCACTTTTCATTTATCTTCGGGAGCTTGTTTCTTCGTTCATTGACTGTGTCGGCTTGACGTTAACTTTTTTTGTGTACTTTCGCTTTGCCTGCCTTCTTCTTTGTCTTCTACGCCTAGGTTTTTTTAGCATCGACGCGATGCTTTTGTTCCTAAAGGGGGACATTGCCACCTGTAGGTAGTCGAGGTCGTAGGTAGGTTGAGGGCAAGAGTGGGTCGAGCCCAAGTGAACAAAGAAGACCGCGCGCTCCCTCCCTCCTCGAGCCAGCCCCGACGGTCGCGTCTTCCGAGAGCCAGCTGCTATACGGGTTATTGAACCTTCAGGACTACTTCTCGAGGCTCGTCACAATATGCAGCAGGTTACACAAGAAATGTACCGCTGACTTTGGCAGTCATGTAGAATGATTTGCTCCACAACATTGGTCCTTAATTTTAATTCCTACAACTGCAAGCACTATTCTGTACTCAATTTCGTAATTCACATAGGGTCATGTATATACCCGGAATAGTTCTTGAAATGATGCTTTCCACATGTCGTATGTCGAAGTCCCTAATGTATAGTGGCGGTTTATTATTGTTAGTCATTTGTCAGAAATTTTTAATTGGCCGTTAATTCTGAATGACAATATTGAGCATCAACTAAGAAAAAACTCAGCTTTTGTCCAATTCGTCCCCCTCTGCGCCAGAACATCTATCCTCTTTCTCTGCCATCGAGAGAACAAAATATTACACGCTTGATTCAATAGTGTCCCGGCACAACGCCAAGAGAGGACAGGGAGGCGTTCTTCAAGAACAGCAGAGCAACCTAGATGTAGATGTAGAGCCTTGGAGTTAGTGACATACCCACTCTGGGGGATTGGCCAAGAATCGGGTAGCTCGAACAACCTGTTCAAGCTTGCTTGCTTGCCTTCAAAAGTGGCTCGTACCAAATATGGGGGATTAGCCAAGAATCGGGTGATTGAAGGAAAACAATTATTGGAGTCGAAGGATCACTTGAAAATTTTTGAATGACGAAAGGAATTTATTCATATAAAATTTAAGAATTTAGCAAGGAAATCGTGCTGATTATATTCAAAACAGAACGAGACACGTCTTCTTCGTCGTCAACCAAAATCCCACTGACCGACTAGACCGAGTCCGTTAATGTCCCCATCGTCGTTGTCGTCTGCTTAGAGCACACGCGTCAATATCAAAACTTCCTTTCTTTACTTTCCTGCGTGATTAAGCAACAAGTTGTTACTGCTCTCGCACAATTCTAGCATCCTTCATTATAAGAAAAATGGCACAGTTGCAGCAGTAAAAAATGGCTGCTTTATTCGCTTGTCCATTATATTTGATTTCATCAAGTTCCAACTATAGCACAGCATTATGCAAGTTTGTTCTGAAACATTAATGATGCAAATGCTTCCACACAGAACACCCTTCTCAGAGTGCTTGAAAAAAAATAAAGCCCATCACATAGCTCGTCTCCCCTTCGACGTTTTAAAGAAGCACGGACCTACGTTGAATGGGACCGATTACTGCAGAAAGTTCTTTGTGGATCGCACAGGCGTCTCAGTCGCTAAGGTAAGTTCTTAAAATAAATTGTGAATTTTCATGTGAACTCATTAGGGGAATATATGACTTACGCTTCATATATTTCGAAGAATAAATATCCGTGCGAATATACCTTTTGGTTGAAAAACAATTATTGATTTGAAAACGTTCCAGAAATAATTAAAAAAAGATAATTTTATTGTGAGAGCGAAGTAGAGAGAAAAAGCTTCAGTAATAACGCTTTGTCCCAAAAATTGGTATAAGCATATACTTTAGATACATCTAAAGTTACAAAAAACAGTACCGTCGAACATTGTGTAACATAAGCCAAGCTACGAGAAATGAAACATTTCTTTCATTCACTGCATTCATTGCGTTCTGCGTTATTTCACTTACATTTATGCTCTATACAGGGTATTAAATTTTAAGTCATGCGGAAATTTAAAAATTTCCTGTGGGAGGTAGCATAATTCTTATCATTGAGCTGGGCTATTCGATGAGGTGAACATTTGTAGCTCGAGAAATCAAAACAGATATTCAAAAAACTTCCTAAAAAGAACTAATTAACTTCTTAGTTAAGTACTTCACGAACATATTGCAATTGATGAATTGTAGCTGGTGAGCTTGGCAGGCGTATCAACTTAGATGAATTCCCAGAATGACATCAGTTTGGAGATATGCGCCACAAAATGCACTGTTGTTCTACTAACTTTTTTACCAAAATACTTTTTATACATTGAAGCACCAAAGTAACTGGCACGCCCATTTATTTTGTCCCACACATTGGAAATATCTCAAAACGCGTCATGCTTGGTGTCAAAACTGGTATACGTAAAACTTAAAAATGAACACCCTGTATATATTGCTACGAGGTGCTGCCGTAGCGAACAACGACGACAGGACTGACGAAGACGATGATAGCGATAGTTGCGAGCACGGGCTTTATCTTGTATGCCTGTCTTCTGTCCGTTGTATATTTTCACGTAGTAGTGACGCTGAAGTAAACAGTCGTCAAACTGTGTATGACGAAACTGATTCTTTATTGGGCGAACCTGTGCCCACGAAAGAAAGCTACACTCAAAGCGCAACGATAGCGGCGAACACAGTCGGTGATCGTCGATATCTGATCAGCGGCGAAACGCGTCAGCTTTCATACATGAGTCATCGAATGTTCCAGATTATTGCCTGGTGCCCGCGTGTCTTCCAGAAACTTCTAGACAATTCGCGTCGCTCATACAATCAGATAACATAAGCGTCGGTGAAAACAGGCAACGGAAAGAAGCATCGATAACGTTCTAGAAACTTCCGATACAGGCGCGTGCTGCGCCGAGCGATACGTTTTAACGTTTGTTAGCCGGTGGAACGCGGCTACCAGTGAAAGATAAACATGCATACGTGTCATACCCTCCCCTTAAAAGCATCGTCCCGATGCTACAAACAAAGGCGAAAGCGAAAACAAAACGACGCGTAATAAGAAAAAAAGTAATAACAAAGTACCTAACTAAGCTCGTCAGCGGGCATAGAAAGGCTTAAGACGCACCACGTGGATGACTTCAGGGTCGTGCGCGGCGTCGCTGTGATTGCGAAATGCCGTCTGGCACGACCTCATAGTCCAGTGCGCCAATACGGCGGATGATCTCATAGGGGTCCGAAATAGCGACGTAACAGTTTCTCGCTAAGTCCTCGTCGGCCTATCGGAGTCCAGACGCAAACACGGTCGCCGGGCTGGTACTCAATGTAGCATCGTCGAAGATTGTAATGTCGGCTGTCGGTCCTCTGCTGGTTCTTGATGCGCAAGCGGGCGAGCTGTCGACCTTCTTCGGCACCCAGCAAATAGGTGGCAACGTCCAGATTTTCTTCAGTGTCAGTTTCAGTTTATTATCTATTCAATACAATGATTATGTAAACGATACTATACAGACGAGGGTCCCAAAGTCAAAGACTGCAACGGAACCCTCGGTTCAAATTTATAAAAATTTATAAATTTATAAAAATGGGAACAAGGTGTGACGCGAGCAGGAGGTTGCGGACGGAGACAAACATGGTCGCCAGAACACTGCCTTTATTCTTCATCTTCCTCCTTCACCACTAATGCACGGTACCGTCTTTGTGTGGTTCGTTACAAAGGCATGGGTTAAAGCAGCAAAATTAACAACGTTGAAGGAAGACGAGAGAACTGGCAAATACAATACAATGGTAAGATACAAAAAACAAGAAAATGTATCAACAGGCGTAATTATATAGAACAACATATATCGGGCATGAAACTATTTACAAAGAATACACATTTCAATTCATGTTTGAATCTATTCAATGATGATTGTTTAAGAGAATGTGATAGGTCATTCATATTTTTATCGCTGAAAACGAGGACGTCATTTTCTCATAGTTGGTGCTACATGTAGGTAGGAGAAAGTTTTGTTATGCGCAAACCTAGTGGAATTGGTATTAGCAGGGTCCTTCAATACTTTCTTCTGGTCATGAAACTCCCGCCGAAGTTTCATATAGGGACAAAAGCTGCCACCAGACGCGCCACCGTGAGTAGAAGGGCACCGATCTGCCGCGCTTGGAAGGGCAGTCGCGCGTTCGCGTGAATGTTGCCATGAAAAACACCTCGCCCACATTTTTATTTCATTGTGTCCGCTAACTGAACATAGCAGTGCTTACTCTTCACCAAATAATATAGCATGCAAGTTATGTATTACTTCAAGTCATTGATTGTTAGCAATGGTTCACCCAAGGCTGCCCATCAAAGTGTTGCAATTTCGCTTGTGCTCGTACCTATACCTACGTTTCTTGATTCCTGTGTAGGTGATTAAAATTGTGCTTAAATTATACAGTGCGCCATGACTAAGCGTAGCTGACCCAACAGATTAACGTTGCTTGTGCAAGAAGTTATGGTGCGCCCTATTGCGCGCAGGCGCTCCGCAGCGCTTATTCTCCTGTTAATTTCCTGTTTATTCTGGGGCATCGTGAAGCTGCCAAGGGTAATTTCACGTGCAGAACATGCACGTCTGAATAAAGTCATCTTGGCACTAATTGCAGCAGCAGCTGTGTACTGCGCTTGCTAGATATAGACAATATGTGCGGTTTCTAAGCGAAAGTTCTTGCATTTACGCATGCAAACATGATCAGTTCAAACCTGCGCGAGTGTATTTCTTTTTCATCCATTCACATTTAATGTCGCAGTGACCATGAGTTCAAGGTTTGCGTTTCGCTTAGTCGACTGAAAACACCACCCGAGTTTGTTTTATAAAATACAAAAATACCAGCGCAGATTGAAACCACCTCGTAGCTTCCATCGTCAGTAGGTCCGAGACTGCATTTACCGATCAAACTGAATAACTATATTATTTTTTGCATATTTCTCTTGTTTGTCTTTATACTCCGTTTTCATAATCCAACTAGAGCCTAATTTTTGTATTATTTTTTCTGCCTAACAGAAACAAGTTTACGCAGGTCTTTGTGGATAGCATTTTGACTTGTGCTAACCACGCTACCCCTTGCAGGACAGTGTCTACTTAGTAAAAGGGCGGAATGGAAGTCATGGTATACGATTATTAGCGAGTAATTACTGGCAAGCGTCAAGAATGCAAAAGTGCCGCAAGCACTAGTGCACATATGGTTGCAATTAAGATTCCGTTTGATAGACTGGCAGATAGAGGGAATGAGACAAAACACCAGGAATAATAATTTGTCACTGCTTTCATCTCTCCCGAGGCTGGACAAGATGAACGAGCACCAGCACGAAATAGTCTGTTCCTTTCGCGTGTAAAAAAATGCGAACGGCACTTAATAAAAAAAAGTGCACAACTTCAGCCGTAGTGCGTACAAAATGTGTTGCGCAGCCAACACTGGCCGAGGAAGTACGGTCGTTCAGCAGGATGCCTTCAACAATGTTTATCTAGACATTGGCATAGGCTTATATGTCCACGGTGCACACATCTAGGTGCTCTTCCACAATTTGCAGAAGGCAAAGCAGCTGGTCTGATGGTACTTGCAAAAAATCCCCTAGTCTTTATTTCGGTCAGTGCACTTGGCTCTCGGGAGGTGCTCCTCAGTGTTTGGAGGCAGTACTTGCAGCTTATTTTAGCAAACTTTGCAATCTAGCCACCAAGGTAGTCCAAAATGCAGTCCTTCAGTTGACCTCCGGACGATTGATATCTTGCATGCACTCAGCCGGCTCCAGTAGTATATCATCCAAAATAACTGCCAGGGTATCAATCTGAAACACAATATATTGCTCTATCACTCAGTGAATGACATGAGTGAGAAATTTTAAGCACCAGAAAGCATAATAGATCTTCACTGCATTTAAAACGAGGACGTGTTTGCCGTTTGCATCAAATGGCTAGACACTCATTGTCACATTTCTATACAGCGCACAGCTACTCTGCAAGTTGTTTTGGTGTATGTTATTAAAAATTTTACCTGGTTAGCACTAGGTTCTTTATGCTGAAAGAGATCTTGCATTTTAAGAGTAGGCGTGGCCCGGGCCATCTTCATTTTAGTCAGCGCTATCACTTTTTCGTTTGGATCATTAAGGAAAAAGTAATCACGTTCATTGCAAATGCCGCGCTTCAAGTAAACCTCTAAGACACAAACACTGTCGCGATTTACAAAAAAAAAAAAAACATCAGGAATGGGTGCTTACTGCACTGAATTTGTGGACTTCATGTTTGCCTTCATGATGCACTGATCTATAGTGAGCATCTCGCGGCCCGATAGCTTCTGAATGGTTTCCTGCATGCCACGTTTTTCATTTGCCTGCGCCTCCGCTTTTTGCGAGCTTTCCGCTGACACGAATGAAGTGTTGCTTCCCACTGCGAAGTTGGGCCACCACCCTTTGCAGCTCTGAGGCAAAGCAAACGGCGTACTCTGTTAGCACTCTGCATCAGCACCGCCAAGGCGATTGACAGTTCGTACTTTGCAAAGGGTGACCAAGAACGAATATCGTAATGAGAGTGATGCCAGTTTGCCTGCGTAGTAAGGAAGTAGAATGTTTCAAAGGTATGTACCAGACTTACCGTGAATTTCTTCTTCGGCTGCATCTAAGACGTCTGCAGTTGCGACGGCCGCAACTTCGGCTTCAGCGCAGTTTGAAGATACCGCTCGCCACCTTTTTGCAAGTGGGCGCCGTGTCGGTGCATGCAAACGTGGGCTTAGACACAGGTACGCCTTGGAAAAACCTCGGAATGGCGTCTTCTACCAGTTTGGGTCGATCGCGTGGCAGTACACGTTTCCATTCACTGTACACACGTCCGCACGAATAATGTCTCCGGCATCAAAATGTTTTTCGCACACGCGAAAGTCATTCGATTCAAACGATAACCCGACAGTCTCTTGTCGCGGGATTGCTCGTTCCCACTTGTCGCGTAGTTCCGGGTTGGCTGGTAAACAGAATACGGAGACTATTTCGTCGACGCCCTTGTATCCGGAGCGGCAGCCTGGCTCACAACAAGTGTTAGGCATCAGTGCTATGGTGAATTAGGAAGTGTGGATGTCAGTAAATGGAGATACACGTTCATGCGAAACAAAAAACAACCACGCACAACAGCACGCGGCGCCGACACTCCGCTTTCCGGCGGCAGCGGCCGCCTTCCCCGTCGCCCTTCTAGCGACGCCAGCGCCGCGGCGCCGCAACTGCGGGCGCTATATGAAGCTATCCCATAGCGTTACGCGGGAGTTTCATGACCAGGAAAAAGTATTGAAGGACCCTGGTATTAGTAAGTAAGTTGAAGTCTACAAATTCATAAGCAAGCTGTTTGTTAAGCAATTTAAAGAAGAGAATACTTAAATGATACTTAATGAAGCCAAATCCAGGTAGAATGGAGTTAGCCGTAAGAAGCGGGAGAGCATCTGAATAAAAGGAACTGTTGGTGATTATGCGAATCGCCAAGTTCTGTATGTGTTGAATAGACGAGAGGTGACAGCTATATGTGTTTCCCCAGGACGCAATACCGTAGGTGGTATGACTATGAATGAATGCAAAGTATATAGTAATGCGTGTTCTGAAAAAAAAATGCTCGTTATTTAATCAGTGCTCTTATGCCGTAAGCTGTTTTTTGTTTAAAAAATGCAATATGATTAGTAAATTTCAAGTTGGGATCTAATTTTATGCCAAGGAATGACACACAGTCCGCGGCAGCAATAAGATGAGTGTTGAGGGTAACTTGGGGTATATAAGGTAACATCCTCTGTTTTGTTTTAAATATCATAAACTGAGTTTTAACCGGGTTTAAAATTAAGTGATTCAACTGACACCATTCTACAACTTTTGCTAGTTCATTGTTCATTTTAAGGAGTAAGGTTGGTAAAGACTTGTCTGACAGGGAAATGGTGGTATCATCACCATATAGAATTGTATTAGAAAGATTAGGAAAATCAGATAAGTCGTTAATGTAAATGCAAAATAACAAGGGTCCCAGTATTGAGCCTTGTGTTACCCCTTGATTAATTACTTTTGATTCGGAATAAGCACCCCTTACGCAGACTGTTTGCTCGCGGTCAAGTAGGTAATTTTTTTAGAAAAGTTAAAGCTGGACCTGTGTGTACCTAGCGATTCTAGTTTGTTAAACAAAATGGGATGATTAACAGTGTCAAAAGGTTTAGTAAAGTCTAGAAACACTGAGCTAACGAATTCACCTCTATCAATAGAACATGTGATGTAATCGGTTAATGCTATAAAAGTAAGCTGGTCGAACTGCCAGGACGGAAACCAATTGGCAAGGTTTTAATAGTTTAAATTTTGTTAGGTAGCTGTTTAAACGCTTCAGAAATAATTTCTCGATAGTTTACTAATGGAGGACAATATAGAGATTGGGCGATAATTGGACACCTGAGATTTATCACCTTTTTTATGAACAGGAATTAATTTGGCCTTCTTAAGCGAACTGGGAAAGATGTCACATTTGAAAATTAGATTAATTATGTGGCTCAGTGTTTCAGCAATATAAGAAGCAACAAGTTTTAAGTGGTAGGCAGAGACATTATCTAGTCCTGGGCTAGCTTTTTTTTCAGAGTTAATATGGCAGAACAGACCTCATTGGCTGAGACAGGAAAAAGAACGAAGGTATGATTGCAACGCTTTAACGGATATGAAGAGGCTATCGGGCTATTATTGTAGACTTCATAGAAGTAATTACTAAATGAGTTGGCTATACAGGATGGTTCGGTGCACGTGTAATGAAGAAGAAGAGCACACGGACACAACTCTTAAGTGGCGCCAACGACCTATCCTCCTGGTCTCCTGCATGCGACACCGCGTTCGTGACCTTACGCCGTCTCCTGACGTCTCCGCCTATACTGCGACACTACGACCCCACCGCCCCAACTGAAGTGCACACCGATTCCAGTGGTATTGGCGTTGGTGCTGTCCTTGCGCAGCGCAAGCCTGGCTACTCCGAGTACGTCGTTGCTTACGCCAGTCGTGCGCTGACCAAAGCGGAACGCAATTACAGCGTCACAGAAAAGAATGCCTGGCCATCGTTTGGGCACTCGGAAGTTTCGCCCTTATTTATACGGCAGACCTTTCAATGTGGTTACTGACCATCACGCCCTTTGTTGGTTATCCTCTTTAAAAGACCCGTCTGGACGCCTTGCCCGCTGGGCTCTTCGCATTCAAGATATGACATACACGTCCTACCGCTCAGGCCGCAAGCACACTGACGCTGACGCTCTGTCCCGCTCTCCGCTGCCAGCCGACACTGCCTCCCACTCACCTTTGAGACTGTGTCGTCGGTCGACATCGACACCTTCGCATCAGAACAGCGCAAGGATCCTTGGGTGGCCTCTCTTTGGATCTCCTTTCTGGCTCGCCAGCATCTCCCATCTCCCGCTCCCTGCGTCGCCAGGCTGCCCATTTTGCTGTCCGGGATAACCTCTTGTATCGACGCAACTACCAGCCCGATGGTCGCAAGTGGCTCCTAGTTATCCCCACGTCTTTGCGTTCCGACATGTGCGCGTCTTTCCATAATGACCCACAATGTGCACACGCCGGCGTTTTGAAGACGCATGAGCGCTTGCGGCAACGTTACTACTGGCGAGGAATGTTTACTTTTGTCCAAAAGTTTGTCCGCTCGTGCCCGCAATGCCAACACCGCAAATCTCCGCCTCATCCGGCCCACGGTTTATTACAGCCGCTTCCGTGCCCTGCTCGTGCCTTCGACCGTGTGGGAATTGACCTGTACGGGCCGCTACCACTAACACCTGCTGGCAAACGATGGATTATTGTAGCGGTTGATCACCTTACACGCTATGCCGAAACCGCCGCTCTACCTCCAGCAACCGCCAGTGACGTTGCATCCTTTCTGCTCCATCGTTTCATTCTTCGTCATGGCCCGCCTCGGGAACTGCTGAGCGATAGAGGCCGCATGTTTTTGTCGCAGGTGGTTGAAGCTCTGCTTGCTCAATGCCGCATAGTTCACCGGACCACTACGGCGTACCATCCTCAAACTAACGGGCTTACGGAGCGCTTCAATCGAACCCTTGGTGATATGCTCGCCATGTACGTTTCATCGGAGCATACAAACTGGGACATCATCCTCCCATTTGTCACTACGCATACAATACGGCTACCCAAAGTACTACGGGATTTTCCCCGTACTTCCTCCTCTACGGTCGCGATCCTTCCCATACCATCGATACGGTTTTGCCTTATACACCAGACGCGTCAGAGTGTGCTCCGTATCAGCCGTCGCCCGATACACCGAGGAATGCCGTCAATTAGCCCGTCATTTCACCTCCGACGACCAACAACGACAAAAAGACAACCGCGATGGCGACGCTACGAATCCGAACTTCGCTCCCGGCACACTTGTCTTGTTGTCCGTGCCTTATACTACGCCTGGACTTTCGACAAAACTTCTCTCGAAGTATGATGGACCATACCGCATCGTCGAACGCACCTCTCCGGTCAACTATGTCATAGAGCCGCTTACACCGACATCCGACAAGCGCCGCCGTGGACGGGATATTGTCCACGTTCACCGCCTGAAACCATTCTATGAACCGCTCGTCTCCACGTCGTAAGTCGCCAGGATGGCTCCGCTTTTGCACCGGGGGTAATTGTAATGAAGAAGAAGAGCACACGGACAAGGCCAGCCAGATCGACTGTTCAATGCCTGCAGTGCAACCAGTAGGCCAGCCGGATCGCCAGTGCTTAGCACGTGTGGGAGCCGTTCGTGCAACCAGCTGTTCCTGCTCTGCGTCACCTGCCTTTTCAATTACGAACAGACACTACCATCTGAACTGTTCAGTACACCCCGTTACACACGTTTCATTTTTATAATTTATTTTATCAATGGTTATACTACGCTGGGGTGTATTCAGAAATTCATTGATAAGTTGCCATTGCTTCTTAGGATTATTTCTAGCCTTGCAGAATTCTTTCTCATAATAAAGCCGTTTCGATTTTTTCAGTAGATTAGTCAGCATGGTATTGTATTTTTTATAGCGATGTCCTAGGCTTACATTGAACGGCTTTTTTTAGTCTTCCTGTAAAGATTATCTTTCTTTCGCGTGCTGGTTAACATACCTTTAGTTATCCAAGGATTACTGGGAAATTAAACTTTTATTTTACATTTGACATTTGTAGTGCTAGCGTATACGGCTTTCAAAAATAATGAGCAGAATCTTTGGAGTGCCTTTTCAGGATCACATTGAGTGCTAATAGACGCCCAGTTGGTACCACATATTGTATTAACAAAGTTATCCAAGTCTAAACTGGAAGTGAAATAACTAGTGTCATAGTGCATTTTTTCTGCTGTGAAAGTTATAAAAATGGGAAGATGATCGGTGATAGGCCTGTCAATGACACCTGCACTTGGAGATGGTGTGATATTGCTTAAGGCGTGATCAAGAAAAGTATTAGTTCCAGAAGCGGAAAGTCGAGTAGGAGAAGTAATTAGAGACCCAAGCCCAAAACCAACAAAACAATCGCCATATAACGTTACTGAGCTATTACCAGCATCCATAAAATTTATAATAATATCACCAACTGTTAAAGTCTGTTTGTTTTCAGCAGAAATTTTATGAAGAACCGTGGAAAGATTGTCTAGGAAATCGGGAATGGATGAGGATGGGGAGCGATAAATGCAACCAATGGTTAGACTATTGCGATTACTCGAAGGTGACGGGTTAGTTTCGATCCACACTGATTCATAGTTAGAAACGTTTAAACGAAGGTCCAGCCTACGTTCGTACTTGATTTCCGAGGATATGAAAATAGCCGAACCGCCATGCCGATCAGAACTGCGGTGACAATATTCGGATTGGAATGACCGAAACCCATATAAGTTGCCATCAGAAGAGCCAAGCCAAGTTTCGGAAATGCACAAAAATGAAAAGGAATGACCAAGTGCGTCAATAAAGGCCGTAATGCTGTCTTTTGTTTTTGCATAAACTGCGCGCATTGATGTGTATTAATGAGCCGTTAGAATCAGCGACCAACGATTTTGCTTCCGCCGTTGATAGCAATGTCATACAGGGATGTTATCAGGAACAGATACGGCAAATGACAAATGTTCAGATGGATAGCTACGTGAAGATGCGTAGATCAGACTCGGCACTTATACGAAAGACTTTGCTGTCCTCAGTTTTACGCGCCCTGATATGGCTATTCTCGGTCCAAAGGTAACGCCATTTCATTTCTTTTTTGAGAGCGAGCGCTTTGCTGAATAGCCGTTTGTTGTCAATCCGGTGCTCATTGACATAGACAGCGCTATCCTTACTTCCTGTGAGACCTATCTGACACGTACGCAAACGTGCCTTACGAGCTTTACGAATGAATTCATTTTTCTTGTCACGCAAGCAAAAACGAGCGATAATGCTCTTTTCTGCAGTCTTGCTAGGGACACGGTGAACTGCGTCGATGTCTGACGATGAAATGGGGCATTCAACAACTTCGGCAATTGTTTTCAAGATGACAGCGCAATCCTCGCCCTGTGTACAGGGGATGCTTTTGATTTCAATGTTATTTAGCCGGCTGTATTGCTCTATGTCTGCAATCCTCCTGGCTAGCGCTTCATTTTGAGCCCTCAAATCTTTGTTTGAATCTTCCAGTTCAGCGACAGTCTTCCGCACTTTATCGTATTCATCACTCATGTAACGCACACTGTCAGCCAGCGACGTAAGGTTACCAAGACCCTGGTCATCAAGCTGTTTTGCAATCTTAGAAGAAAGGCTATCAACAAGGTTATCGAGTTTAATATTAAGCAGTGATTGAAGTTGCTGAATTTTTTTAGCAAGTTCAGCATTTGAAGGCATGTTACAGTACAGGCAATAACTCAAGGAAACACTGATGAGCAGCAGCCGCAGGTAGATACGCAAAATAGGACGAAAAATTAAAAAAAGAACAACCTGCAGTAGAAAAGACAGATATCTAAGAGGCGTCCTTATTCCTGCAACTGCTGCTCAGAAGTGGACCGAATGCCTCAGTGGTGCCTTTTTATATCCCCTTGAAGCCAGACGGCGCAGGCGCAGTAGAGCCTAAGGGGAGGCGCAGTGGAGCCTAAGGGGAGGCGCAGTAAGGCAGCACGTCTAGGCAGGAAAGCAGCTACACGCGGAAGAATGCTGCGCAAGACGATGACAGCGCGAACCACGCAGTC
>NW_023606053.1:0-23847 GCF_013339745.2 Dermacentor silvarum
CAGGCTAAGATTGTCTCTCGTCGAAGGGAAGTATTAGTAAAAGAATCGACATAAGTACGCGATAGAAACTGACTCTCGTTGTAATAAAAAAAAAATAACTTCGGTAGATGAACACGGCGCAACTTTTATGAGAAAGCAATATGAGTGAACTAGTTGACAGCCGATATTGAGAATAAAGAGCAACACATGCAAGCGCACGAGAAAAATTTCGACCCCAGTGTCTTTCCAACACATGGCCGATTTGTAACGCTGGATGAGAAAGACAATACTATTCGTAACAGCCCTCTAGATTTCCACTTTACACTCCAATACAGTTTCATGCATTGTGATATCACGTTCGGCCAGCCTCAGAGTCGAAGGCGACATCCTTGGAGTCTCATTAATTTCAATTATGAAGTTACTGATCACGGCACACAGGAAGACACGTTTGGCACCCGCGTACAGGTTGGTTACTATCTTTACATTGACTTGATTAGTCACTAGATTGATTTCACTGTATTTTTCACTCTACCCATTCGAAAAATAAGGTGAGCTACCTGCACGTGGGCTTCAAGTAGCCTTTCAACAGCGGCTGTTGCTTCGTTTGCTGTGGGCTTTGCAAGCCCTGGGCCAACCGATGCATTAAATACTCGGAGTTTTTGTCGTGGATGGAGCACACTTGAAGCCACAAAAAAGTCGTCGTAGAGCACTTCTTCGAAGCGGTTGTTCAGTTCCTCCAGGACCGTGTTTTTTAGGTCAGGAAATCTGAAAGGGAATAAATAATTACTGACCTGAGATAAAAATATGCACTACTACTGCAACGTTAGGTTATCTAAAAAAAGTTGTCGCAGTTTCACCTGAAAGGCGAAGCATCAATTGCGTTAGCAAATTTGTAGAGAGCTATACGGAGTAATGATATTAGCTTTATCAGCTGTATAAACTTGGACATGCAGCAGCACCGGCAACACGCAGAACTGTTGTCGACGCCGTCGGCGTTTTGCCCGCGTTCGCTCAAAATGCGTGCGGCGTTGGGGACTGTTGCCGGAGCCTCTGATATAAATTGGCACTTGGTGCTGCAGCTAAAGGTCGCCTCCCTTCCCTCCCCCTCCCCCCTCCCCCATGGCCTCTCGCGCGTCTGAAGAAGGCGATGATGATGATAAGTGGTTCTTGAGGGAAAGGGAAAGGTTGGCGCTATCTTCTGCAGCCCTTGAGGGAGCACGGCTCAGCGCCAACGGGGAGGGGTAAGTGGGAGCGAAAGAAGGGATAGAGTGGAGTCGCCATGGCTGGGCGAAGCAAAACCGGCAGGCATAGGCGGCACGTATCAGGCCGAGATGGAAGGCCTTGGTGTGCTGCAGAGTCTGCAGGGGTGTTGTGCCAGGCCGGTCAGGCCCGGGGTGGGGTGGGAGGCCGTGAGGCCTTCCCGCTGTAGAAATGTCCTTAGAGGCGTGCGGAGAGTACTGACGAGTCAAGGAACTCCACGACGCCTCGAAGTGCAGAAAGGTGGTGTCGGCCGGGGAAGAGGAGATCTTCCTCCTTGCCAGAGGGGAGGCCCAGGCGGCGGAACTCCTGCAGGAGTGGGCCCCGCTGCTGGAGGTACGCCGGGCAGGCCAGCAGGAGATGTTCGATCGTCTCCGTCTCCCCGCAGGAGCTGCAGGCCGGGGACGTCGCTCGTCCCAGTCGGTAGCTGCGTGCTGCCGTCCAGCTGCAGCCGATGCGGAGCCGGAGAAGGAGCGAGGTCTCCCTGCGAGCCAGGCCTCGCTGGGGGAGTGGTCGTGGGGGGCATCCCAGTGCCACCCGTTTGTCTGGGTGGTGGGTCGCCAGGTGTCGCCGCAGCCTCAGTCCTGTGAAGTCGCCCTCCGTCACGGCCCGACTGAGGGGCACAGTGGTGTGGTGGGCGTCATTCGCCAGGGTGTCGGCTGCCTCGTTGCCCGGGATCCCTACGTGGGCGGGGATCCAGTGCAGGGACACCGGGTGGCCTGCGTCCTGCAGCGCTGTCAGCCGGGTAGACATCAGTGCGACTCCAAGGCTGGCGCTTTCTGGCCTCTGCAGGCCGAGGAGGGCTGCCTTGGAGTCGCAGAGGATGGCCGCTGGTACCCCAGGAAGCTCCTCGGAGAGTAGGTCAACGGCCAGGTGGAGGCCTGCCACCTCCGCTGCAGTCGAGCTGGCGTGTCTGGGCAGTCGACACTGCCTGCTCTTCTGCAGGGCTGGTGCCGTGCAGGCCGCCGTGGCAGAGCCGGTGTCCGGTACCACCGAACCGTCGACGTACACCAGTAGGTGGTCTCCGAGGGTCTCGTCCAGGAGGCAGGCGGCCGTCTGCTGCAGGGCGCAAGCGGGCGAGCGCCTCTTCGAAATCCCGGGCAGCTCCGTGGCGATGGGGACAGGAGGCCTCTGCGGTGGGGGCAGCTGTACCGCGCTGAAGAAGGCGCGTTTGCTCTACATATATAGTGATTGTAGAGGAGGAAAGAGACGCCTACTTCTGCAGCCCTTAAGGGAGCAGGGCGCAGAACGCGCGTTTGTTCTCCGCCGTGCGTTCACTCCCCGTGAAAGTCGGCTACCTAGGTCACAGATTAGGTCAAGGACATCGAAGTCCACTTGATTTAAAGGTTCTGCCAATCAAGGAATTCCCTCAGCCGAAAACGAAAACTGAGCTCCGTACTTTCTTAGGGATGGTAGGCTACTACCAACACAATATCAAGTGTTTCTCGCAGGTTGCTAGCCCCCTTACAGACTCGCTGAAAAAGGACGCATCCTTCGACTTGAAACCGAGCACCGAGTCATCTGTCCTCGGACGGTCAGACGTCACTTCGCCGGATCCTTGAACATCGGTCGCCAAGTACTTTGGCGTTTCTGTGCACCTCGGACCTGCCCATCAAGCGCGCAGCCGGCTGAACTGGTGAAAATCTCCGAAAGTGCCGTTACATCGAAGTCTTCGACGAACCTTTCGCAAAAACCAGTGCGTGTGAAGCCTTCTTTCCCCCCTTGGTGCTCTTCCGTGGGGAGGGGCTGTTGCGTTTGCGCACCGCTTATCATCCGGCGCCCAAGGGCGCGATCTTGTAAGCGTTCCAAAATGGAACGGAGGCGTTCCGTTCCATCGAGCCGCACACGATTGGTCAATTTGAATCGTGACGAACGACATGACGTCAATTGTGACGTGAACCGTGACGTCTTGCTGCTGTCAATCATTCCGTGTCGTCTGCTAACGGACGAACGCAACGGAGCGGTTGCCGAGTCCGTCCGTTTCGATATAACGGATTAGAAAGGCTACCAAACGACTTGGATTGTATTAAAACGTAGGCGCTTGGGACAGTTATCCTCTTTTGTATCCGGTTCAATCCAAATCGGCAGTCCTAACAGTTGGAGAAAATGGCGTTTCCTTTCTCTGCCGTGTGTTTTCGTGTCGCCTGTGTGGCTGCTGCAGTCACGCAGAGACGACGACCCGAGGTAGATGATGCATTTGAAGAGCTGACGGAGGAAGAGTTCCGGCAGTATTTTCGTCTGTCCAAACGAACAGTGCGTACCTTGTGCGACGAGCTTGACCCCATCATTGGATGCCAGCGAGCCAGCCAGGTGTTTTGCGCGCTGCGATTCTTCGGCACCGGAATCTTCCAGAGGAGCGTTGGTCGCGAGGAGCAAATAGGCAGTGCGCAGTCGGCCGTGAGCAACACCATCCAGGAGGCCATAATTTCCGTGTCTTCCCGGAGAAAGTTGGTGGACTTTTCATTGACACCGGCTGCCAAGGATGAGGCAAAGGCGGCGTTTGCGCGACGCGGTGCCATTCCAGGCGTGCTAGCGTGCGTCGACGGCACGTTCATCGCCATTATGAAGCCAGAGGGACTCAGCCCGGCCGACACGGCGAGCTTCATGTCGAGGAAGGGTTATTACGCCCTAAACGTGATGGTCGTAAGTACCGTTGGAATGTTTTACTTCAAACTGTAGCTGCCATTTTTACTCGCCCTTAGTAGCAATTGTTCAGTTTAATGCCAAAGCTGTCATAACTAGTAATGTAACGGTTAAAAGAGGACATGCGGGGAGCTGTGAACGAGCTCCTACATGTCAGCGGTAATGATGAGTGTCATGTGTTTGTGTGCATAAGCCGTTTGCCATTACAAAATTGTGTTTTCGTTCTGGCGTGCATACACAATGGAGTTATGAATTTTGGACGTATTAAGGAAAATGGGCAGCAGTCGTAGCAGAAATCGATACACTATAGGGAAGATACCATGGAAGCATTTTGAACACGGAAGTACTTACATCCATTGCATCTGCTGGCTTTGGTGCGTATGGGTGTTGTTGCGCAATATTGTGCCACAAGGTTTCATTTAGCTATCAATTAGTGCAAACCATAGGCGTGCGCACAAACAATGCCCCCCCCCCCCCCCCCGATTGCAAAACCCTGTCCACGCCTATGACAGAAACAATGTAGCCGCTTGTAACAGCGTACATGCATGTATTGTTGTCTGCATATGAATGGCAAAAAGAGATTTCGAGCATATCTGCAGCGCTATGTTGTATTGATCCCCATTTCAGGTGTGCAACGCAGAACTTCGCATTCTTGTTGTTGATTCCCGGTTCCTTGGTTCGTGCCACGACTCTTGGGTCTGGCATGACAATCCACTGCGTGCACGCCTAGCCGCACAACTGCAGCCTCACGAGTATCTGCTTTGTAAGTATTCGTAATGCGTACCCCTACCTAGGGCAGAGCACTCAGCTGTCATTTTTCTGTAACAGGAGACTCGGGATATCTCCTCGAGCCGTGGCTGCTTGTTCCTGTACCTGGCAGTCATGCCGGCACCACCTCCGAAGGCCACTACAACCGGGAGCACGCATCCATTTGCAATGTTGTGGAGCGATGTATCGGGGTGTTGAAAAGCAAGTTCCGCTGCTTGAAGCACTTTCGGATACTGCTATACAGCCCTGATAGAGCAGCGCGAATCATTTACGCATGCGTTGCTCTCCATAACATTGCCTTGGACGAGGGCGACTGGTCATTAGACCATTATGATGGAGAAGTGCCACCAGCTGAGGAGCCAGAGAAGCCTGGAGACAGCCAAGTGCTGGCACCGCACGACGTGTTAGCGCAGCGCCATTGTCAACCTTTTCTGAAGGACACAGGAATGGTGAGTTTTCATAATACATAATTTATTTATACAAATTTTAGTGCCCCTAGGCTATCACATGGCTCTGTTTGTACAGTGGAAAATATATAAAAGAATTTGTATACACATCAAGTGCACCTCCATAAGGATGGTCAATGTTCCTAATCCACACATCCGACAGATTGTGATAACTTAAAGACAAACGAAGTAATGTTATACAAAGAATCCTTTAAAAAGAATGCCACAGCGGTGGACTCTGAAACATCTGTACCCTCTTCACTGTGCAAGAGTCTCCAAGGATGCCACTGATTAACAGTAGTACTCGTGAAGCAGTCGTAAGGCAATGCGTTATGCCCCTTTGTCTGTGAAGAACTGCATTTGCTGCTGCTCCCAAGCTAGCATTGTTGTGTGCAATATGCACATCAGAAAATGCTTCTTTCCTCGTCGAACATTATAAATGCGATGATACAGCTGTAAAGACATTTATTAGGCACTAGCCTTTTGGAGCGACCGTTAGTTCAAGGCCCGAGCTCTCAGCATGAGCGGTGTTTCTCGAGGAGAGCGCAGGAGGGATCGACCCACTAGAAAGGGCTGGAGAGCATGACCCACTGTGACGTTCGTATCCTTAGCTACACAGCAGCTTGTATGTGTTGTGTGCATCCTATGATATGCAACTTGCTGTACATGCAGATGCAGCAGTTGTTACTTTCTACTCATGTCAATACACAGAACATGTGTTTGTTTTGCCATAGATTGTGGTTACAGTAATGGGGAATTGGCACAAAGCACTTCTTTCCCAGTGAAACATGAAGTGGCAACATGAAACATGGTAGCAACGTTAAAGTGCAGACTTTTCTTTAAATATCTTATGAAATGGAAACATCCCTTGACCCATCATAGTCATGATAGACTTGATGGAAGCAGTAAATATGATCGGCACTCTGTGCTCATGGTCACCATCAGGAAAAGGTTTGCACAATTTTCATAAAACACACCAGAATGATCGCAACCGCCGCATCCTGTACATTCAGACGCTCGGTGTACATTGGTAGGAACGAGGCAATATGATTGCTAGCCACCTCTTGTGCTAGGTGTTTGTAAACTTCCGTGCAAGCATGAATACGCAGACAAGGCAAGCAAGTAAAGCATAATGAATGCAGATTCAAACATAAAAATATATACCACTGTGTGTTGTGACATTACATTCGTCACATCATGTCCAAATTGGTAAACGTGAATTAATGTAAAAACACAAAAAATACAAAGGTCAACTTTATCACACGCTATGATGACTAGTACATCACGAACCTTGTAGTACAACACGCTACACCTAGCAAAGCATGTGAGGACATTGGAGCATTAGCATCACACAATTCGTTTTCACCACGGCACATAAAACTTGCAGTTACATTTAAGTGACCTTGCAAGAAAGTATGACTTTGACAGGTACGTCTGTTCCCTTCTCAGTGTGATGAGTAGCTGGCTAGAAGCATTCATTTCTCGACAGCAATTGTAGTGCGATGCTAAACAAAAGGTGAATCGTAATTGTAGAAAGGTCAGTGCACTTGCTAGCTGTGATGAAAGATAAATTACATACAACATGAATAATTGGCTCTGCCATCTTACAGCACCCAGAACGTGTCACACTTGAAACTTATTCTTGCAATGACTCACTTGGAACGAAAACTAGAGGGAACCAATCAGCGGCGAGGTGAAATCATGATGGGCATTTTCATTTGTGAAACTATGCAACTTGAAGAGTGACTAGTTTGGTGCTCTGAAAGAAGACCACATTGTTCATCACAGTTCAAACACTATGCAGTAACGCTTCATAATGAGTGCTGTAAGATACAACACATAGTGAAACAATATAAATATCACAGTACAAAACCCATACACAGAAATCTACAACTACTTGTAATGATTCCAGTGTGAATGACTAGGCGCCTTCGAAATATGTAAATAAAAAAGCACGCTGGCGTTGCAGCTGGATAAGCATCAATAGAAAGAGGCAAATACTACAGAAGAAAAATGAATGCACGCATTGCGCCTTTCATCCAAAAAGTGCTCCTGTATCACTCATACAAGGCAACAAGGAAACTTAAACACGAAAACTCCAAGTGAAGCAACAATTCATGCCTCAAATTAAAGTTAACTTCTCAAACTCAAACAATAAATAAATAAAATAAACTGAACTCACAAAACACACAACACAATAAATGAATAAAATGAAATTTAAAAGGTGAAAATAACCAATAAATTAATTCATCCTTTGTTGTTGCAGGTGCCCAGCTATGTCGCCTGCCATAGAGCGCACCTGCGCCAGGATAGCCTCCTGCGCCGCTGCCGTCCTCTCAGCTGCGACAGCTGTCGTCTCTGCCGCGACAGCGATGCGGGTGGTGTGTTCCTCAATCCTCCGCAACACCTGGAATGAATAATCATCGTGGAACTGTTCGCATGAGTTGCTGATTACTGGCAACCAGCTCATGGCTGGAAGCTGTTGTTGTCAAGAATTGCAACATGCACAACAATTCCCTCTCTGTTGAAGAGCCACTGGCCTGATGGCATCCTTTGGCAGTGTCAAGTGTCGTGTACAAGCTGTGCCCTCTTCTTTGGAACAAACAACGACCTGCTGGAACTACTCTTCCGTCATCTACTTAAATGCATCTCTTACCACCAAACAGCCCATTTCAGGGCTAACCAACCTTTTGCGCGGCGGTTGATCGTTGGCAAGATACGATACCGAACCCTCAATACAACGCATATTTCTTGTTTACATCCCAAGTTGGTTTGTTTTTCAGATTCATGGTTCACTTATGATAACATAGCATAAAGAATATTTATGTCCTTCATGTAAAATGACACCAAAAGATCTACCAACCTGGAACATGTCGTCGCCATGTTCGAGGCTGCGGGCGCACTGCGACAACATCGTGGTAAGGGTGTCCACCCGTCGCGGTCGCTGTGGACGTGGTGACCGTACAGGACGCTGCAACACTGAAAGCATGCATCATTTTCTACAGTTGCACTATATTTTATGGTATGCATAAAAGTGGCTATGGTCATGTTATTATTGCGCTAGTTCAATAAAATACGAGAGTTTATTTTCTCTAACAGCTTGAGGATCAATAACTTACCAGGTGCAGCGGCCACCCTTTCCGTCTCCGATGCACCGCGCGGTGCATCCTCTGTCGCTGTAAAGTAAACACATTAAAAGTTTACCAACTGCTCACACATTTGGCGATAATTTAAACACTCATTCCTCTTATCAATAAAGTTGTTACCACAATAAAGTTATTACCAACCAACCAAATTCCTCTGATGCTTACGTGTCGCTGTGCCACTTACGTGTCACTTCCGCAGCCTCGACGACGACCTCCAGTGTGGTAGTGTGAACGTCGGCCTGCTGGAAAGTGTCATAAACGTGTCCCTTCACTACCTGGCTATTTGTTACACTGGCTATGTTACAAGTTTCCTACTACACATCTGCGGAAATAATCTGCAACTATTGAGTGCTTAATGGTCCCATACATTACCATCCTCCTGCACTTGCCTGAATGTATTTTATTTCTGTGATGATCACTTAATCCCCCTTTTTCCCGAAAGCGCCACCAACTGAGATTCTAGTTGATTAACCTACCTGCTTTTCCATTCTCTCCTACGCTATTTTCCTGTTCACCAACAGTGTCACGCTACGCTAAAGGTACCACTTACAGATAATGGCAAACTCTAAGTCGGCACCGTTCAGGAGCCCATGATATTACGCCGGCAGTGTGCTTACCTCTTGGTAGGGGAGGTCGGTGACGCCACGCAAGCGGACCGTCCCCGTCAAGTGCAGCACTCGGCCGTGGAAGCCGGGTATGCGGCCCCCTCCAGTGCTTCTGAAAATACACACCAATTTCGAAGGACAAATCACCTAGACCATTCGACGGTCACTCACCTTTTCACTTGGGCAAAGAACGTCGCGGCGGGCCTCGTAGACCTGCTTGCGCCACCACTCCTGCCATTGGTCCACTGTTTTCACCACCGGCCCTTCCGCGTTCAGCACGTCGGCCAGCTGCTGCCACAGCCGTCGCCGCTTGCCAGCGGTGAAGCCTGGCCCCAGCTCGCTGGATCTTGAAGCCAGCTGGGGATGCTGCTCCACAAAAGCGAGCACCGTCTCCCACTGGCCCTCAGAAACATGCGGTTCCTTCACGGATGGGCACACTATGACGTTCTGCGCCATGGCTCGCCCGTAGAATGAAGAACGGCTCTCCGCACACAACTGCTCGACTGAACCAACCGCTTCGAAAGTCACGTCGTTTGCTTGAAACGGAGTACTGGCTAGCGCCACCGCTAAACGTTTCGCAAAACTGCGACACCACCTAGCGCCATTTCAAGATATTAACCGCAATATTATGTTTCAGTCGTCCCGCATTAAATCTTTGAAAAGCAACACCAACATATTTTGCTACTCAGTAATAATAGTCAAATATTTCTAAACATGTTAGAAACGCTTCTTAATATGTTATACGGTCCCAAAGCAGACGTCAAAAGCGTGACGCAGGCTTCCACTTCCCTCATTGGCTCTTTGCTTCCTCTCGTCCTCGCGAACATGGCGGACCGCCTATTTCGTGACGTAAAGAACCGTCCGCCTCCGCTCGATTTTGGAACGCGTACAAGATCGCGCCCCAGATTTCGACGATCGTCGACTGTGTTCGCCGCTATACGGTTGTGCTTCATGTGCGCTTTTGTGGGCACAGGTTCGCCCAATAAAAAGTCAGTTTCATCATTCCCTGTTTCGCGACTTTCTTCACCGTCAGTACTACGCGACAATATAAGCCTTCTTATATAAAAAAGACGCAGTTTTGCCCGAAATGCGAAGCATTGATTGTGATAACAAATTATTCGACATCTATACGAAGTAAGGATAGTAGTTTTATCGGCCGTATAAATTTGTAATGTACGCTTACTAACTAAATAAACATGCACGGTGTCACGCGCCCACAGGAAAACATGAACACATCTCCCTCGATGACCGCGGGAACTCGTAAAAACGCTGGATTGAGAAAGCGCGCCAGGGGCAGCGAGCAAATTGAACTTCGCGCTGTCTCTCGCTTCAACGCGAACGAAACGTCGAAAGCACAGCGCATACGAAGCTACCGGCACTAGGCACATGCACTTTGTCCCCCTCGCAGATCCCTTTGATGATGAGGCCCCCGCGTGCGCAAACTTCGCCCACATCGCAGACTGCTGTCAAGATACGTGAGCAGCAGCCACGGGAGCAGAACACCCCCGTCTCCGTCGCATCCTCCCCGTGCGTCGCGCGCCAGGACCGCGCGCTTCCGGCGAGCCTTCCTCTCTCGTGTGGGCGAGAATAAGCTCGGGTTGCCGACTCACCCTCGCATGCTTTCACTCACACACACAGCGTACGGCCCGCGGCGACGATTTTATTGTCGTTGGACATTATAAGGAACCTCACGGTGGCGACGACGGCGACGGCAAAAAAAAAAAGCGCTTGGAGTGTCAATATAATTGCCGAGGCGCGCGCGTGTCCAAAACGCATATGCAGGCTAAGTCGCAGTTTGACCTGTGCTGAGCATGAAGGTCAGATTTACGGAACCAGGCGCTTTCTGCTTTGTACCTGGAGCATTAGAGCTTTCGCTCTAAAATACGTCGACGGAACGACTAAGACGGTATGAGGACAAAGACATGATGACAATGAGATGATGATTCTTAAATGATGACGACGTTACAAAGATGACAGCGGTACGACGAAGAACACGAGATGAATGGGATGACGAGGACTGCATGATGGCGAGGGCGTGACAATGATGCTATGAGGACAACCGGATGACGAAGCCTAAATGACGACGATGGAACGGTCACGACGGCATCACGCCATCATAGCACAAAATGACTAAATGGCAATAATTGCGAAATGACGCCAGGTATATGCACAAGTACTCATTAACGAAATCCTTTGTTGCAAAAAATATTGAATAAACCCTCATAGATACATAATAATCATAATGGCTGGCAAATGTGGGAAGTTTTATTTCTTTACCTTAACATCTGGTTTTGTATTTCTCAGAAGAACGTAAGGGACTATGCAAACTATTGCGACATTAAGGATTTTTTTCGAGCACTTTCCTATCTTCTCGAACAACGCAATTTTATCGGACGCTTGTTTGCATTTTACGTAAGTTAGAAGTGTTTTGAAATCGACTTCGTAGCAAACAAACAACTTTTAAAACGTTTCTGAAAATTTTCTTGCGTAATTTTTCTCCCATAATTTACTATATTTAACAGAGTAAACCCATCAAATAACAGCATTCATGTAGCAAATGTAGTCTCAACGAATAATGTTTTAGCTGTCACCAAAGCAAATGAGATCAATAAAAATAATTTTTTGTGTGTTCTTGTAAGTGACGTTCACGCCACATCGGGACAAAGAAAGCTACTCGCCACAAAAAAATACCTTTTTGGCTGAAACTATGTTACAGAAGCACTTGTTGCTACGGCAAGTAAAATCGCATTTTTTAGAAAGAAATCGGAGATGGTCAAGCTCCATGTTTTATGCGTCTGGTGTGGAATGAACCTGTGGAATCCGCCGCATGCCCGCATGTTTCACAAGACAAGGCCCTTGACTAGGCCTCCTACCTCATTATAAAAACAGAGCAGCAGCAGACCGAGAACTGAAAGAACAAATGAATGGACAAGCGCTGTGTTCGTTCATTCTTCCTTTCTGTCATTTCTAATGGGTTGGCCAAAACAGGTCCCGAATATTTTTCATCCTGACTTAACTTCTCCATCAGGTGTAATTCCTCTACACCGAGTGACTCCCACTAATTTCCAACACACATTTTCTATCACACGCATAAAATCTTAATTGAGACAAGGCTCAAAAATAACGTTATCGAGTCGCAGAACGTGGCAAACATTAAAAGCATGTGGTATGATGAACAGAGTTTTCTGCATGCTAACCCTTTAACTCAAAATCTATACTATCTCAATACCATATGAAGACTAACTGAATTTAAATAATCTTCGCCCGACAATACGCTAAACGTTACAGGCTTATTTGGACGTCTTTTTATAGCGCCTTGAATTAAGGGTTCAATTTAATTTTTGCTCCGTTGTTTGTTAAATGCTGCACAATTTATTGAAAATTGTATTAATCAATTTCTTGCTTTTGCTTGAAGCTGGATGGCAAGTAAGAAAAAGATGCCACAAAATGTAAGGTTGGCACCCCCTTTTTAAATAAAAAAGATTTCCAACATCTGTAAAAATAATTGAGGAACATCTCTGTATGACCTTCCTGCAAAAATGTTGTAATAAGCCCGCACATATCAAACAGATCAAACAAGTGTCATGTCGCCATTTCTAACTTCTTTATTCTCCTCCCCCCGCTCCCTCCGATGTTCTCAGACTTCTTCTTCTCATTCAGGTACGCTTCAAATGTGTTGCTATACTCTATAATTATAAAATATATTCGATGTACACTAGCAATTTTCATCAGCTTCACTGTTCCATCGGGTGCGTGATTATCATGGTCAATGGCGTACTTATTTTCTTTCTAAAGCAACGAACTAAACGACGGTTGCACTTGATTGTAATATTAGGCAGGCAGCCCGAGCAATGTCGAAATACGAGTTTATTTAGAATCTCTCACGAGGCTGATAGATGCTGACTAACTGATCTTTCGCCGCATGGGTTGAAAGGTAGTGTGCGAGGATGTAATATGACAGTGCAAGAACCTAAGCTTCATGCTTAGTATTTCTGAAAGAGATTATTTGCGTTATCCAGAACCAGTAATAATCATTTGGGGAAGCAAGTTTTACAAAGTGCAGATTCACAACTTCTCCCACTTTGTATTATTGCCACCGCGCTACGTCCAAGTGATTTACTCGGTCGTATTTTAGGTTCTTCCCCATGTAGGTTGTCTCAATTCCTTGCACCCGCCTGACACCTTTCCATTCTTCCCGTAAGAAAACGTTTTTCAGTTTAACACCTACAATGTTCACTAAATCGCTTCAGCACCGAATGGCCTCATTGGCGGCACCAAAGTCTATTCAGTAGCGCAAAAGCCTATGCTCCTGAATGCTACAGTCTTGTCCAAAGAAGACGTTTTGTGAGCAGCGTTCCATAAAAGCACATAAAACACTTAGAGTTGCGTCTTTTTTTCTAAACTACAATGAAAATTGGTTTTCAAAACCCCAATTTCTTCCTTGTTTATTAAAACAAACATGCACTGTTTTTTTTCGCACCGTGAAACGTAATTTAGTTCAAGTGGCTCTAATTTCATGTGATACGTGGTAAAGATATGGTGTAAATGGGTTAACGTGATGAAGACTGTTGTCTATACCACACTTTTTTTAAGCTTGCGACGTTTTGCGACCCAATAACGACATTTTTGCACCTTGTCCTGGTTGCACCTGTCAGCTGGTTCAGCCATTGCAGTGGATGGATGGATGGGTGGAAACAACTTTATTAAAATCTGGCGAAGTTTAACGACCCGGGCTCTGGTCTCCCATGAGGGGACTTCGAGGCCTTGCCTCCTCGCCGCCTCCGGGCCCGCTGGACTGCCCACTCTTGTGTCTTGAGGTTGGAGCAGTGGTGTCATTGCGCGTTCACACTAGGCTGGTGCATACTTCATGTACACAGTGAACATTTCAGGTAGCAGATGTAATCAGAGATCAACGCAGTAATAGGTTCCCCCGATTAGTCTTATAATCTTGCTGTACGCGTTCTCGCTTGCTTGCTACCTCAACGTACCTAAGTAGGAATACAGATACAGGAGCCCTGAAATCAAAAGCTCAACTCATGTCACAGCTAAAAAGGGGAAAAGTGACACGATATAAGTTACTCTTTACTACAACGAAAAGAATCAGTTCAGAATTCAATATGAGTGTGATTTTTATTTTATTATTAGAACCGAGACACATTGTTGGGATGACCATGCATTGGTATTAAAACAGGGCCCATTTTCTCACTTAAAATAAAATATGGCGACATCTTTTAACAGCGGAGCTATTTAAGGCTGAGGTTGAACCATCCTGTTGCGTTGATCATTTTTGCGAAGCGAGGCGAGTGAAGGAGTGGAGAGAGAGAGAGAGACAGAGGAGCGGAGACGCAGTTGCTGGGGGCGGAGCCAAGCAGAAAGAAATCACTGAGTAGAGCGCGCGCCGAGCGACAGGTGGGCGGAGCCAAGGATGTAGCGGCGGCGCGACGCACCTGGAGTCGCCAACGTCCACGGACGCTAGCTGACGCGCGCGCTGCATCCGACTATGAAGTGGCCTTAAAAGCGTGCACTTTCGGCGCAGAGCATTCCGACGTTTGGCGACGAGTATGGCGAGTACGAAGAAGCAACTGTCTCCGGAAGAAGAAGCGGCGCGGCAGCAAAGACGGGAAGCTGCTCCAGCATTGGCGCAACGACAAATAAAAGAAGTATGCACAAAATAATGTCTCGTTCTAAATACTTTAATCTTGCTTAATGACGCTTACACATAAACCTGCCAAAAAAAGAAGATAACCGCCGTTTCACTGACTTAACGTCGCGAAGACTCATGAAACAGGGAAGCCGGTGGCTTCAACTACCACCACCCCATACTGTAAAGCTAAAGATAAGTTAAATCTAAGTAAAAGCCAAGTTAAAAGCTAAGAAAACAGTGGAGTTAAAGCTAAGTAGAAGGCAAGTTGAAACCACCAGGTCCGCTGCTTCACGAGTCTTCACGACGTTAATTTAGTGGAGCTGCAATGATTATCTGTGTTTGCAGAAAAAGATTTACTGCTCCGGGGTGGGGTTTGTAGAAAACTTTGATAACAATCGGTGACGTTTATTTTTTTAAACATATCTAAAATGTTCAAATTCTTGCTATTTTTGCAATTTATTCCTTTCTTGGATTACGTAACGAATACGTCGTGTAGTTGTACACTTCGTTCAGTTCTCGAAAAACTTTTTTCAAGATTTGTCATAAATAGTATTTACCTTCATCGCCGTGCTAAAATGGCCGAAAAATACCCGAATTTCAGGCGTCAGTCAGAGTCAGTTGCTCAAAAATAAAAGTTTGGTAATTTTTCAAAAAAAAAACATACTGTGCGTTTTACAAATTTAACTTCCCGTGGGCCAATAGTGCTTGTGATGTATACTTAGCGAAAAAATCTTGGCGGAGTACAATACTTTCATTTTAAAGTGATAGGTCTTCTAATTTCTCAAATGTGCAAGTCGTTAAAGCGCTGTTTTGCACCTTTAGTTAAAATGATTGTTTAAATCGGAGATTTTATGTCTATGCGAAATCGTATATGGCTAAGTGAAATCGCCCGTGTACAGATAATTATCATCATCAGCATTGGCTCGAGCGCCGTCTTCTTCCGCATTTGGCTCGTGCTAGGCACGCGCTCGTGCCACTTCTCCCGTTGTTCGTCGTCGTCGTCTTCCACAGCTGGCTGCGTAGCCGCTCATCATCCCAGCATAAAATTTCACTTATCTTCTGTCGGCGTATGGGGAGGCCGCGTTTACGGGGATATGAGTCAGTGCATAAGGGGGTATGAGCCTCCTTGTCTTACTTAACGGACAGAATTAATTTTGAAGCAATTTAGGTGCGCAGGATGGCAAGTGGTAATAGCAGGCGAATACTCCGAACCACGCTGCCGAGAAAACTCGAGACATCGAACGCAAGCGACAACGGCGGACTGTGGGCATACCATCAGTGACATCATTCTCTCCGTCACAGCCGAACGTGTGTGTAACCTCATAATCCAGAAATATTTTAATGAACCCTCGGGGTTAACTCAGCGGTAAACACCGCAGCCGCACGTTTCAGTTTCGCTGGTTAACCATTTTCACGGAGTGTAAGGGCCGATGAATTTTTTTTCAAGATATGCTTGCTGAGTTTCCCGAAACGAAAGTTGATTCTTTTCTACAGAGACGTTGTCCCACCTTATATAAACATTTTGCTAAAAACTACAAACTATAAACTACAAACTTTACACACTATAAAAGTGTAAATATGGCGAAAGGTTCGCTTACTGACAATGCGAGCAATATTTAGAGGTCGTATTTTAAATAGGCAGTGTTAATATGGCTAAGCATTCATTAGTAACATAGCATGCATGGCGTCAAGCACCTTTTCTATAATATTCACGTAGCCTAAAAGCCCAATCCGGGCAACACATACTAAAGAAAATGTGCAGTCGTTAACATAAACACTAATAGTACAAACCGACCTACAATGAACATAAGCGTATGCAAAGAAAAATCAAATAGAAAGCAGTAAACACTGGAATTTGAACCCAAATATTATTTGATGGTATTTGAGTTCTTCCACAAATCTGTCATTGTGTATTATGGAGACAACGTCAAGTGGTAAATTATTCCAGTGACACAGAGCAACAAATAGTGGTGAGTGATTCAGAAGGTTAGTAGGCGCGAGCTCTGCTAAACTTTAATATTTTGATCTAGGCATGGAAAAATGAAATGGGCGGGCCGCATATACAAAACGCGATGAATGACGAGTGATTGTGATGAAGCCTTTCAAAGTGATATAGTACAAACAGCCATCCGGTGTTTAAGTGATGGAAGGGTAAGGCGATGCTTTGATGTCAGTAATACGGGAATCACGGGGGTAATTTCTTGTTTTAAATCGAGCAGCTTTATTTTTAACACACTTAATTCTTTTATTAAGTACATTTCGTGAGGGCTACAAATGAATTGCGCATATTCTACATTGGCACCGTAATAGTGGCACAAAAACTGCATGGGGGGTTAGCAACAGTCATTAAAGATGTGACTTTTGTTTCAGAAGCGTTAATTTTCATTTGCTATGGATAACGCCAGATGACAATGATGTCAAGGTTTCTGTGCAAATCAGTGTTGTCGTTGATGCCAGTAATCCGTCTATGAATCTCACAGTCGGCAGCAAATAAGCGAGTCGTAGATGTAAGGTGTTTACTTAAGTCCTTATTGTAAACGAGAAACAATATCAATTCAGTCCAGTCAACATTATTCAGTCCTGTGGTACCGCGGATTAAACGAGGTATAATAAAAAGTAACATTAATTTACGGAGACAAACTAAGAGCCGCTACAAAAGTATACTACTTATCCAGTTGGCAATGTTGCGGTTTTTGTAAAGACTGTCCAGTTTCATTATCAAACTGGTATGAGGGAACTTATCAAGACACACAGAAACACAGTGTCACAACGACATCGTTATGACGAGCACCGGCACGGAAAAAATGCTGGAAAAGAATCTCACTTGCAGACGCAAATCTATGCGCAGGCAAAGAGTGACCATATTGGCTATAAAGCGGACTGTCTGGCAACATAGCTTCGCTATACTTCAGCATCTCGTAACCACTTCTAAAGAGCCAATTTTAAAAGTTCGTACGGTAGTGCGCGGCCTAGGCGGCGCATTACACTTTTAGTGTATACACAAAATTGCGACATGGCCTGGAGAGGAGCGGGGGCTTTAATTAAATTGAGCTATTAACCCACTACACACCTAAATATACAAGTAATAACGTCATTAAAGTAACATTTCTAAATATCGAAAAAAATCATCTAAACGCACGCGTACGCTACCCAGCATGGCGTAGATTAGGGTGAGCAATTCGAGAAAGCGAATCCAAAATAACTATGGCTCTAAATATCTAAATATTTTGTCCGCTTACGGAAAAACTGCATATCTCTGGGCAATATATTTACTTTTCATAAATAAATATAGGAGTCATTAAGATAGAAGTACCTCTTGCCGAAAGCGATAATTTTAACACTTCCTTTTCAAACGTTCTTCTTCTTTCTGGGGTTTTACGTGCCAAAAACAGTTATGATTATGAGGCACGCCGTATGGATGGATGGATGGATGGATGGAGAACTTTATTTGGTCCTGCAAGGCTATGGGGCGACCCATAGAAGGGCTAATCCCACGTCGGGACCGGAAGACTGAGCTTCGAGGCCGCGTCGTGGGCTTGCTGGACTGCCCAAAGTTGTTCAACAGACGCCGTAGTGGAGGGCTCCGGATAACTTTTCACCACCTGGGGTTCTCTAACGTGCACTACAACGCAAGCACACGGGCGTTTTTGCACTTCGCCTCCACAGAAATGCGGCCGCCACGGCCGGGATTCGATCCCGCGACCTCGTGATCAGCAGCGCAATGCCATAGCTAACTGACCCACCGCGGCGGATTCCTTTGAAACAAAGGAACGACATTTTGTTCGGTATCGATATGTCCCACTTTTATTTGTTGTATAATGTTGCTACTGTGTTTTCTTTTCATGTCCCGGCATCTAAGCGCAAACGCATCGCAAGATGACGTGTATGCTGGCACATCATTAGAAAAACAGATGGAGATTTTCTCTTAAAATTCATTTCTTTTTTCAAAACTGAACGGCTTTATCAAGGTTCTCTGGGGCTGCACGCTCGACTAAGTTTTTTTCACAGACTTTGTGTCAGGAGAAAGCTGGTTTCTTTCCGGCTCTATTGACACCATTTCAATAAAAAAACGTGAAATTTTCCATCCATTTATTCAGCAGTTATATTATTATTATATTATATTATATTATATTATATTATATTATTCAGCAGTTCGCGATGACACTTATAACAAGTAGCTGCTTGCGTAGAACACTATCGAACAAAACGAAATCGCACTGAGTATACCACCACAAGACACATGACTGTATGATCCACTCCGAGTACTTGAGGAAGGCAATAACGTCTCCGATTTGACTGGATTTGCTTCACTGGGTTCACCGGTTAAGACGTCCGGCTCTGTGGTGACCCTCGTGTGGCGACTATCATTGCGGCCTTGAGTTGACGCTGTGTAGTCGCTGGTTAATCCTTCCTTTCCAGTCGATGTCTCTTCCTCGATGCGATGCTCATCAGTGAATACTGTTGCATTTTCGGTCACCAGTTCAGTAACCAGTTCTTTGGTTTCGGCTGTAATGTTGGCTGTGGTAACCGTATCTTTGATGGAAGGTACTTGAAATGTGGCATTAACATCACGCATTAAACTTTCAGTCGTCGCAACCCACTGTTCTGTGCGAGTTTGCATGGAAGATACTCCATTTGTGTCATTTGGGGGTCTCTTGACATCGTCGCTGCTTAATCCTTCGTTTACAGCCGTTGTCTGCTCATTGGTGCCGGGTGTTGCGGTGGGCCGTTGGTCAGCTGCGAGTAACGTCGCACTTACGGTTGCCATTTCGGTTACCAGTTCCTCATCCTTAGTTGTAGCACGGGCTGTAATAACCGTATCTTCGGTAGAAGGTACGTCAGATGTGACATTACCTGCGAACACTAAACGCGCAGCCGTCGGAAACCTCTGCTCGGTGCTATCTGTTGTCGAAGGTACTTGAGTTGCGTCATTTGGCGGTCTGTTGGCATCGTCGGCGCTTACGCATTTTCCGCCTCTGCAGACACCTGTTCTTCGAATGAGCTGCGTTAAGAGGAAACGGGTAATAATAAACTGTTTCGAATGCACTTATTTTTTTAAGACAGAGTGTACAACATACAAAACTTTACATTAGAGCTAGGCAAAGCATATGTGATCCCATAGGTATTTTGATATAAATATGGAAAAATGAGATAAAGCGAAACAAAGAAAGTCATATTTGCTGAAAGGCAAATGTTCGTCCACATTCATTTACCTATACCACGGTACTTCAAAATTTCGGTTATAACATAACAATTATTTTACAGTTTGCGTTACCTCCTTTGAATGTTGTGTTTCTTTGCATGGCTGTCACTAACAAAAAATCAAGGTTCTCGGCGTCGTTATTTTGCTTCTGTCATATACACTAAATAACATGAGTTTTAAGTATTTTGGAACAACAATTGAGCATGGTGCAGTCTTGCGAACTCTACCGTCCACGCGAGCGCTTCAAAGAACAAAACCTGAGCGGACAAAATTCGGTTCTTTATCGAAATATCTACTAACCAAGGTGCCGAGTAAACTCGAGACATCGAAGGCAAGCGACAACGCCGGACTGCGGGCATACCGTCAGTGACTTCATTCTCTTCGTCGCAGCAGAACGTGTGTGTAACCTCATAATTGAGAAATACTTTATTGAACCCTCGGAATTAACGCCGTAATAAACATCGGGGCCGCATGTTTCAGCTTCGCTGATTAACCATCTTGAAGGAGTGAAGGGCCGACCAATTTTTTTATTCAATCGCCCCCATCGCATATTCCTATCTCTCAATATACGCATATTTTTCACCAAATACTTAGGAACATGTATAATGTAATCTCTGTGGATGAAACGCGCCAGTTGTAGTCTGAAACTTACCCCGCAGCGAATACCGTCAGGTTCATTTTCAGAGCGGATGGGCCATCCTTTGCATGTATAAGTGCACTTGAATGTGGAGGACGGCGCCGACTGCGGACAGAAAAAACAAACAACGTTGCACAGCATTAACATTTATATTAGCAATGTACGAGCAGATTTTGTTTTCGCCATATGTACTCTACTTCCATAACAACCTATAACATTAGGCATCGGATTGTAATAGCTTCTATACTAGTATATTGATTCCCGTTTAACTTCACTCTTGCTGCGCAACTTGACTTTTCATAATTACGATTCGTCTAAAACTGCGTCAGTACGTGTATCGAGGTACATGTATTCAAACAGCACACAATTACGCAAAGACAGCAATTCACTTAGACGGTTTTTAACTGAAAAACCATGCTCCAAAATATACAAGGCACATACCTTCTTTTTTAACTTCTGAGCTTGGAGCTTTGTAATTTGATCGTGACAATGAGATATCATCTCGCCTAAATGAGCGCGTTTTGTCTTTCAAACACAAAATGGATGTTGCAATAATTGTGTGCGGTCTTGAAGAAGCACTTCAAATGCAATAGGTATAGTGTAGAAATAATGTGACATAGCAATGCAAATAAAATAAGCTGGTATGCTGTAGAAATCATGCCTTGAGCCAGCGGTAAGGAGAAACATCACTGTTCATTCACATGGGGGTGAGGAGGGGGGGGGGGAGTGTTGAATCTAGCCGACAACCTAGCAAGTCAAGAATAGAGGAGCCGCCAATGTGTACACAAGAAATTTTAGTTTCAATGTTTTGAGCGTCAGCGACGAAGACTCAGTGGGGTATCATAGGCTGCCTGTCCCGAAGAACAGAGCAATTATATCGCTTCCATATGCAGAAGCGGAGAGGAAAGAGTGGATTATGCTCTGAAGGCGGGGATTGGCCCATTATTAAGCAGGAGAAAAAAATGGCAGTCACTTAAGAATACTTGCGTGATTTGAATGTGAAAGCAGGAGCACTTGTCTAAGTTATCAGCTTAAAATAAAACTCCACCTTAATCCACCTTGCTCTCATTTGCACGAACCTAAATACACCTTAATCCACCTTGGTCTCACTTGTACCCACCTTAATCTACTTAATTCCACATTAATTCAATTAAGGGAGTGGGCCAGGTTCGACACCTTGGCTGCTCACCGTGGGATTTCGCAGTGCGTGCTGCAGCAGCACCAGCGCCGGGAACATGACGTCATCACTTGGTCACGCGGATTTTTATACCATCGAATGATAACAACGGACGTCGGATTTCCCAATTCATTTGCATTAAAATACGGCAGATACAACATGCCCTGTTGTAATTTAGGTACATCGAAGCTTTCCCGTCAATGCGTCAGGAGTGTACTTCCCGTTGATCCTCGTTAAGGGCCAATGTTGTACGCTCGGCTTCACGCTTATGCTTGAACTGGAGCAGGTGCTCACATTGAGCAGCACATTTCGCGGCATATTGAAGTCGTGCTTGCTCGGAGCAACGCTTCTCTTGCTCCACTTTCTGATGTTCTGTCAGGTTTCGTTTGTGTGGCATTTTGGCGAACAACGCAATGTACCGCTGCAGGGGAAAAAGATTAGCACAATTGACCGAGCACCCGAGCAGACAAATCTCGGTATGCGATGCTGTTGTTCCCTAGCACGCCTAAAATACATTATGTCTTTGAATCACGAATCACCTTGCACTATAGATAGCAGTGTGCATGGGAACAAGAGCGCCGCGTACCGCAATTTCCCTGCTCCGGTCATCGGTTACTTGTGCTAATTTTTTTCCGTTGCAGCTGTACTTTTGAACGCAACCAACGTAATCGTGGTTTAAATAGGCAAGCAGGCTTTTTGAGCCGTTTCTCCGGTATCCATCCTGGACTTGGGGGCGAAGATGCGGCCGTACATGCGGTTGCCAGGGGGCGCAACGCATGTGCAACCTGTAGCCATGTCCTCCCATGCCCTCTCTTCCATCTCATTGCGACTAGACGTGCTAGACGTAGCCGTCGTCCCACGACCGAGTGTGTGTGATTCGGCAACAATGCACGAGCAGCAGCAGCAGCAGCAGCAGCAGCAGCATGTTTCTCATTGTGACTGCTGCTGCTGCTGCTGCTGCTAGAGGCGCGGGGGTTTCGCCAAGAAAGCTTCGTTTTAAAAGAATCAACACAGTCAAACGTGCGCCGCACAGGTTAAACACGGATCAATACAGCACAAACGCCTGATATATCATAATTGTTTTTCAACTCCGATACTGAAAAGCATAAACGATGTCTTATGATAAACAAGTGCTTCGCGATGGTAGCCGGGTTCGTTATCATATGCGCACAGCTGTAACTAGGCAGTTTCGAGCGTTACTACAAAACTTTTGCCCGTATTTTGCTAAAGAAAAAGTGGCATAATTAACGCGCTAGCTAACGGTGATAAAAGAAACGAACATTTCTGTCGACTCTTCTCTTACCGAGAAAAAAGCTCTTTCACACTTTCTATCTTCCAGTTCATCCACCGGCTGGGCTGCAAAACAATAATTTTCTGTGAGTTTTACTCTCTATTCGCACCACTGAGGTCATTATTATCAAATAAAATATGCTGACAATATAAAAATCAGTAAGAACTGGCTGAAACATCAACTTGCAAAATATTACTTCAGAAAGTAGCGTTTTGCTTAAAAATTGGTGGATAATCAATAAATGTTGTGGAGATAAATGACAGCGCTCACAGAACCTGTTTGCTTTGTTTATGCTCGTATGTATCATGCCAACTTGGGCTAGCACAAACTCAGTTATCAGGATGCATCCTAAACAGTTGTGAAATAAAATACGCAAAAAGCGAAATACCTGCATAGCCTACACTAATCCTCTTGATTGAAACTTCACTAACTTTTCTCTTGGGTTTCCGTAGAACTTACAATACCTTAGGCTGGAGTGAATTGTTAGCAAAAAAAAATCGCAGTTTCACCTGAAGGCGAAGCATCAATTGCGATAGCAAATTTGTAGATATCTATACGGAGTAATGATAGTAGCTTTATCAGCTGTATAACTTGGACATGCAGCAGCACTGGCAACACTCAGAACTGTTGTCGACGCCGTCGGCGTTTTGCCCGCGTTCGCACAAAATGCGTGCGGCGTTGGTGACTGTTGCCGGATGATAAGTGGTTCTTGAGGGAAAGGGAAAGGTTGGCGCTATCTTCTGCAGCCCTTGAGGGAGCACGGCTCAGCACCAAATTGCCGGAGCCTCTGATATAAATAGTCGCCTCCCTTCTCTCCCCCCCTCCCCCCCTTCCCCCCCCCCACGGTTTTTCGCGCGTCGGAAGAAGGTGCGTACGCTCTGCATATATGGTGATTGTAAAGGTGGAAAGAGACGCATACTTTTGCAGCCCTTAAGGGAGCACGGCGCAGAACGCGCGTTTGTTCTCCGCCGTGGATTCACTCCCCGTGAAAGCTCGCGTCCCTCGCGCCCTTTCACTCGCACATACAGCGTTCGGCGGCGCGCGGCGACGA
>NW_023606054.1:0-20712 GCF_013339745.2 Dermacentor silvarum
TCCTGTGCAAACTAAGCGATGGGAAGGAACTCTCGCCTAACATCACCGCTAATGTTATTGTGCCGTAACTCAACCAGCACAGAAAGCTTTGCGTACATAGATTCCCACAGTGCGCGGCATCCGCGTATTGTTTCTTTTTCTTTTGCCTACTTCCGAACTTAATTATTTGCCATTGTTTTTCTTCAGTCAAACACGTGTCTAGTGTTTGTTTTTTTCCTCTTTCCGTCCCTTTTCCCTAGTTTCAATTTCTGTATTTTCGCACCTTCCTTTCTGAATAGTGAGAGAGGCTATTAACAACACGGACGACAGCTCTGCCTTTACAGTGAGCTGTAGCCGTGCCTTTCGTCTTAAATCAAGCCAAACTAAATGCAGTAAAGAAGTTGCTTAAGTGCATTTAGAAAATCTCGACGCTGCTCCTTTGTCTTGGATATCGAGACAAGATTGCACGGCACTTGATGTTTCGTGTCCTGTGGTTTTCATGCATATGAATGAGGTATTCTAGTACTCATGACCGCAAGAAGAGAAAGCATATGGCTAGGGTGCACAAAAGAAACTGCGCACGCGCGTCAATGCCTCACTTGATTTTTACAGCGAAGCTGATTATTTGGACCCTGTCCCGTCGTTGGCGGACTTCGCTAAAAATGCACCACGTGACCTAGCGGGAGAGCAGAGGAATAGAGCGCAACAGGGCAAAAGGTTTGGAGTCACCCGTTTTACCCTGTGAGAATGCTGTGAGAGGGTGCAGATGAAAAAGGGAACGGGGAGGGGCGTTGTCGTAATGCGCGCCATCCAACACTCGCGCTGGAAGGGGACAGCGTGAGGCGCGCCAACCAATGACGGTGTAGGTAAAAAGTAGGTCAAACGGAGGAGTGGAGTGTGAGAGGAGTTCGCGTTAGCGTTGGTTGTATATACGGAGCTTTGGATAAGTGGTTCCGTACATTCCAGCCCAGATACAACTATGCTTTCTCTGCGCGCCAGAAACGCGGAAACACATCGGTGGCGTCGGAATGAAGAACCTGGGCTCCGCGAACGAGAAGCTCTAGAACGGCGTCCACGTAGCGAAGCAATCATCCTGAACGGTGGAGCCACTGCTCGCTTCAAGCGGGAATTCCTGAATTGAGAATTTGGCCACAGTAGGAAGATTGCGACAGGCTCTGGTTGGAGCACAACCTGACTCAACTCAAGTCTGTGCGCAACGACGCGCAGCGATCCAAGGCCATTCAAGTCCTAGAGATGAATCCCTTCTACGTCAGTGGAATAGTTCAGGATCTGCGGGACTGTATAGGACTCTTTGATTAGCGGAACGATGCCTGATCTTAGCATACGAAACTCGGTGCAACTAACACAGCTTCGCTGTTCGACCATCTTCACGGAGTGGAAGGGGCGTGATTTTTCCTTCTTTCTTCGCGCGCGCAATGTGTTGTTGCTTGAACTGATATAATTGCGATGCTTACACTCAGCTACACGAGAAACATGTCAGTCGTTCCTAACAGAGCTGGTGGCCTCTCTCAGCGATGTCGTAATGAATATGCCTATTATTGTGTGTATTATTTATTTGTGTGTTATTGTGTTATATATGCCTATTATTGTATTCACAAAGAGAGAATTTTTTTTCGCCCCCTGTAATAGCAGCGCGCGCGATATAAGTGTAATGCTGCTGTCCTGTGCTTCTGCACTCGTCCACTAGTGGTTATGTTGCTAAATGTGTTTGTTGTTAGTGTAAAATACTGCTCATACTTACTTCGGGTCAAAATCCTACGTACAGTCGTAGGCGCTTAGAGCTTTTGTAGCAACAAACCTCCGACACATAGGCGCGGACTGCCCAGCGATAATATTTAACAACCGCCAGCCGGCGAAAAGCGGTCACGGTGAAAGATAGAAATGTATACGTGTCAATATGAATGAAATGACGAAATACGCAAAGTGCTGAAATGATCTACAACAAACCAATCCACTGTCCGACAGCTGCGCTATGTACCAGCGGACACATGTTTATTGTCGCAAGAAGAGCTTTTCGACGCTTGAAAAAAATTGGCAACTTTCGCGCGGCGTCAGTCGCGAGCTGAAGTGCAGTGAAAGGCTGGTGAAAACGCCCGGTGTTTCACAATTAATTTCAATTTACGTGACCCCCCAAGACTGTGTAGAGCATAACATGCGGCAAAGGTCATACAAAAGTTTCTCATCTGTTAGTTCACTGCTGAGGTTACGGTGTGAAAACTAATGAGGCGCTGCAAGAAGAGTGAATGCGCAATCTCTACGCCCGCTATTGTAGATAGTGAGATACGAGTAAAGCACTTCTTTTTTTCAAAGAGGGCTTGCGTAGAGCTACAGAGGGCCACGACCGGATTCTTCACACTGCCGTTAGAATGGACGGCTGCTTATGTCCGTCGAATGCATGGATTAAGATAATCGCGAACAGTGAGCCCAAACCTCCGAAGAGCATGCCTCGTGTACCGCGTGTCGAATACGCAGGGCTCGCGAGCACCGCCATGGCAAGTTCGGCGGAGGGTTCGAAAGACTCGTACGTGAAAAGGTAAGGCGTGAAGTTGGGGGCGTTGCAGACACGTATCCTCGGTGCTTCCCCATCAGGAGTGTGGCTCAGACACTCACGCACTGCCAACCAGAGCCGCACAAAAAGATGTCTCGCTTAGAGGACAGTGGGCGTAGAGGCTTTTCACTTTTTCGGCGTCATCAAACAGAGCAGGAGGCCATAGGCGAACCACGGTAGATTCGAGTCGTTGCGCGAAAAATGTCTGCTCTAGAGGTCCAACCACGATAGCTGTTGACGGCATCCACGGCGCGTTGCGTCAAAGTCTGGATAGCGCGCTGACATGTCTCCTACCGGTCGACGTGAGACGCAACGAACGTAGAGAGCTGCCACGACAGGGTGGTAGACCGCGTCGTATTCTCTCCACACAGCAGAGTGATAAGAGACGATGCCTGCTGCTTGTCGCTGAAAATGTCTTCGAGAAGCGTCCCTGTTCGAGCATCACTGATTACATCTGGACGACCTGCCAGGATACGTGCTCGAGCACTTTTTCGTCCGCCTCTGCCCTGGACGAACGTCCTGAGCCTATCTAAGAAGTCTGTGTTTGCGATGAGTACGTCGTCCAAAGGATAACGGCTCCAGAGGGAAGAGTTGGTCGCTGAGAATCTTCACCCAGTAGCCACCTGTCCATCTATTCTGTTGCTGATGTTAGAAATGCGGAATATCGAGGCGTCACGTAACCCTCACAAAATTATTGAAGAAGCAGGGCCACATTGCTGCCTTGCACTTCGGCGCTCGATTTGATGAGATCTGAGAAGTCTCGTGGGGCTGTTGACCCCCTACAAAGTAGTAGATGAGATTCCTAACTGCGAGTGAATCACCGTCACTGTGTAAATTTGCTGATGTGACCAAGATATAACTACAACAAAGAAGCGTCAATTTCTACCGATTACTTTAGCACAACTAAAAGCGTATTTCAGAGATACCTGGCCCTTTTCAGCGCGAACATTGCGACAAGTATTTCAGTACCACATATGAACGTCCGATACGAGATACGTTGCCATAGAGTTGTACCAACTAGGCTGTGTAACTGTTATTTCCAGGACAATTTTGTTTTGTTTCAAACTGTAACCAGTGTCACCCATCAGAATTCTTGCTGTATTTGAAGCAGGAAGGTAAATGCGTGCGTGTGATATACCAAAAACTCTTTCATTCCACTTGGGCGTCAGGCATGCATGGTTGGTTATATGCCTTTGAAATGTACTGCACTACAGCCCGAGCGCAGGTAAAACTCTAGAGTGCACCGCATAGAGGTATATTGTTAGGCATGTTTCACATATTTCGTCGCCGGTAGACATTTTATGATATAAGCGGCACTCCCCAAACAACGGTAGATGCCTCACGTTCGGAATTTGACGTCGGAGTTATGCCAACGTTGTCAAAAATAACATTGCTTGGAAAAAATTTGATTGAGCTAAGTTTGCCCGACCGCCCCTCGCTATGTATGGGACTCTCAAGAGACGCCATGGCGCAAGATGCTCTATATGTTCACTGGTGCTAACCGGAAAGCGGCATTATCCTGGATGCGGTGGATTCTATAAGCAGGAAGTGTTAGGTTTCGTTCCAAACGGTATTCTTCAAAACCAAATTATGGAGCTGCTATCTCACTTTCAAGCACACATATATCGCGTGTTTGTGATTACTAATTAATTGGATCCTGTACTAGTCCTATGAAGTTTGTGTTTCTGCTAGCATCTTATGGTCTGGTCTGTTGGTATGACGTCAACCGTCAGCTTCTCCAAATAGCATGAACAGGCTGGATCCTAAATGATTTTTGAAATTAAAGATCCTTGGCCCCTTTGGCATGGCTGTGTGCGTCGATGGCGCAGAAGCTACGAAAGCGTTATAGCAGTACTTGAAGTCAACAAGGATTGGCGATCATCTATAGACTCGGTGCGCCCCTTCACATGTCCGCGATACTCTGCTCTCTCTCTGCTCTCTCTTTTCATTCCTATACACCCTTCCCCTAGTGCAAGGTTGAAAACCGAACGTGCGTCTTGTTAACGTCTCCGCATTTCCTCTCTTCCGTCTCCCTTTGATCTGAAACTGTGCTTCAGAGGCCGTATAATCATGCCAAGAATTCAGCTGTGTATTCAAGGTGGTGGAAAGGCTCTATGTATATTCTAAGGCAAGCTGAAGAGTTGATTGACCTATGTGCTGCATCGCCTAGTTTGTGCCGCTCCAACAGTGGATGTCGTCGTACTCCATCACACCAGTAGTATAGTGACTTTTATATGAGAAAGTAAGATATAAGTCCAGTACTGTAACTGTCTCTCGCTATATAGGAGTCATCTTACCAGTACTGCACAGGGGGGGTGTGGAATGAAAGAGTGGGGAGAGAAAGGGAGGAGGAAGGAGTAGAGTGGTAAGGCCGTACGAAGCAGATGAAGCAGAACAAAACGGGGCTTATAGCGGCGTGTAAAGGTTTGTACTCTCAAAACCTCAAGCAGAGCTGCCAAAGCTCGCTTGCTACGGATGAGTACCACATGAGAAAAGGAAGGCTTCAACACTGTCCGTGGGAAGTCCGAGGCGGCGGTAGGTGGCTCTTAGTGAATAGCGGGCATGAGAGTAGCCGGCGCAGTCGAGGAGAATATGGTTCAGCGTTTCCGCTGAGCCTACAGTGCAGTTGAGGCGGACAGAACTGCCGGTGCCGGATAGGCGAGCGACTCGTTGTGCCGTTTTGCACAACGAACGCGCGCGAAAGAGAGAAACACTTATTTATCCCATCGTAAAAGGAAAGGGGCTGCGAGAAGAGGCGATAGAGGTTGTCCTACTCAAGTAGGCCGCCTCTACCACCTCAGCCAACCTCAGGATAGCTTCCTGAAGTTCGGGTTATCACTGCGCATGCAGCCTCCCATAGCTCCCGACTACTTAAAACTCTACAAAGGTGAGGGGTGGGGAGTGGTTCTTGCATTGTCACATATTGTGGTTAGGTCCGCTCTGCTAGCCGGACCAAACGTTGCAGGCTGAGGTAGGGTATATTCCAGGGTAAATTTTGTGACGTAAGACAGGGGATAGAAAAGTGCGAGTCTGCAGTCTACGCCATAGCACCTCGTGTATGCGTGACGACCGACACATTCTTCGCAGCAGTACTTCGCTTGAAGTTCAAGGAAGTGATACGTATATGCGCTTCAGGGGAATATTTTGATACTTGTATAAAGAAGTATCGCACTCGATGGTCTGCCATTCCCAGGGTGGTTGTAAGCGAGTAGGAGCCATTAGTAGGCTTTTTATAAGTGGGACAGCCGTTTCATCCGCCTTTGCTTCTAAACGCAGATGCTTGCTTCTAAACGCAGAACAGAGGGGTCCTCAAAGCTGGGCGGTTACGAGAAAGCCTGGCAGTGGATCTAGAGCACTGCACGGGCTCGGGCTTACCCGAAGCCCGGGCCCGCCCGTGGGCCGGGCCGGCCGGTAGAGCAGTTTGTAGCGTTAGCTACACTGGCCTAACCAAGCCCGTTTCGCGCGGCACATCAAGAGCCGTGCTGCGCATGCGCAAGGATCAGTGATGTCACACGCTTGCGCACCGGAGCACCGGCCGGCACCTCTCGCGCACTCCGCCGCCGCCGCGCGCGACTCACCGCCGCCGGTCTGCGCATTCCAGAGGATACGTCGTAGCCGTGGTAGACGCACTGGCGCCGGCGCGCGCTCGCTGTGTAGTCGCCGTCAGACACTGCGCTGGGACCGCTGCGCTTCTGACTGTCGTTTGTGTGTGTCATTGGAGCAGCAGTAAGCATGGCAATCAAGCTAATCCTGGACAATCTAGACAACCAGGAAAGCTAAGAATAATCAGCTGAACCTTTGCTAACGCTACGTATATCCTGGTATAGCCGAGCTAAGCCACTGCAACATTTTTTTCACGGGCTTGGGCCGGGCTCGGGCACGGCGTGTGCTTTTTGACCCGGCCCGGGCCGGGCTCGGGTTTTTTGACACGGCTCGGGCCGGGCTCGGCTTTCTGGTGGTGCGCATGTAACGTGCAGCGAGTTATTCTCGGGCCTCTCAACTCTGAAAAACATGTATTTTTCGGTCTCGGGCCGGGTTCGGGCCGGGCTCGGGACTAATGTAAAGGGGTGGCGGGCCGCCGGCGGGTAACGTAGAATTATTTCCGGGCCCGGCCGGGCCCGGGTCTCGCCATAATGTGTTTGATCGGGCCGGGGGCCGCCCAATGTAAAAACGGGCCCGGGCCGTGCTTTTCTGCAAAAATCGGCGTGCAGTGCTCTAGTGGATACTCGCAAGAATTGAATGACATGGGTGTTCCAACATTTGATTCTACCTTCCCAGGAATACAGAAAGCTAAGTCATGTCCGTTGGAGATAAGGAATCATTCGTGGACTCAACATACAGCTTTTCTACGGACTATCCTGAGGCACCTGTTAGCCATGGCGGATACCCATGTGGGACGGATCGAGAAATTTAAAGCACTATAATAGTATGATGATGATATATGTTGTTTTGGCGCAAGGGCCAGCTATGGCCAAAGAGCGCCAAGACGTGGTGTACTGAGTGAGCAATGGTATGATCAATGACAGTGGGTAGGTGTAGGGTGGCTGTAAAGGGGCCTAAAATTCTGCGCACTAAAGGTGCGTAAAATACAAAATTAATAAGATCATGACAATGATGTGATAGGGGCAATGAATATGGTATAAAAAAGCTGTGAGCGATACAAGGCACTACTGCCTCACAGAGACCCTTAGAAGCAAGAGCCTGGAGGAGAGTGCATTTCAAAATGCTGTCGCAGCAGCGTCCTCTGAAAGAGGACCCTGCTACGAATCTCTCGGGCGAAAACTTGCAAAATGTCGATGTCGTTAAAAAGGCTAAAACTGAGTCGTGCTGAAATACCGGGTCATTAGTAAAAACATCGCTGGGTGAAGGGGTATATTCTCTCTATAGGCTTGAACAAAGTTTTCTTTTCTTTCAGGTTCTATTAATGGACACTGTACTAGGATGTGAAGTACAGTAAGTGCTTCCCCACATCTAGTACAGGTCGGGGGTTCGCCTCCAGACAACAGGTATTATGCGTGCCGTAAGTGTGTCCTATTCTGAGCCTACAGAATAGGACATCATTTCTTCTAGATTTCGTGGTCGATGGCCAGTTTCCTAAATGGGGCTTAATTAAATGGAGCTTGTTATGAGTCTGCCGTCCCACAAACGTTGCCAGTGGACTCGAAGTCTCTTGCGTAGATATGGCTTCATATCATGAACAGGGACGGGCATAGATGTGTTGCCAGCTTTTGCCTCGATGGATGTGGCAAGCTGGTCTGCCAGTACATTTCCCTCGATGTCTCGGTGTCCTGGCACCCAGCACACCACAACATGCTGCCCAGACGCATAAATACTACATATGAATGAATAAAGCGATACTATTATGGATTTTTGTGCCTTTTAAGAGATTTTAAAGCTTTTACTACGCTCAGCGAGTCTGTGTAGATGATTGCTTTGGGTATTTTCGAGTCCTTGATATGTTTAAGAGCCGACAGTATTGCATAAGCCTCTGCTGTAAAAATGCTCGTTGTGGGTGCAGGGCGTCGGCATCTGAAAGATGATGGGCCAACCGCTGCATAAGAGACGCCAGCATGAGACTTTGATGCATCGGTGTAAAATTCCGGACAGGAGTAATTATAATGCAGTTCAAGCAAGTGCATTCGAATGTGTGTCACCGGGCGTGCTTCGTAACCTGTAAAGAAGACAAATCACAGTCTACAATCTGCCACTGCCACGGTGAGACCTGTATAGTGGGTGTCATTAGACGATGTTCAAAGAGTGGGACATCCATTTCCTCAGCCAGACTTCTCACACGCAACGAGAAGGGCTCTCTTACTGCAGGTCGGTTATGAAAGAGGTGGGAGCTGGACAAATCATTTACGGTGGAATATGAGGGATGTTCACTGTTTGCATTCACTCTAAGAAAATACATGAAAGCTGTGTAGGTCCTCTGCAAGTGGAGGGACCACTCATTGGATTCCACGTAAAGGCTTTCTACAGGGCTTGTCCTAAAGGCACCTGTAGACAAGCGAATACCTAGATGGTGGATGGGGTCCAGCATCTTCAACGCGGTTGGGGTGGCTGACTGATAAATTATGGCCCCGTAGTCTAGGCGTGTTCGTATGAGGCTTTTATACAAGTTTAACAGACACTTTTTGTCACTACCCCATGTAGTGCGTGACAACACTTTTAAAATATTCATTGTTTTCATGCACTTGTTTTTTAGATGTTTTAGGTGTGGTATGAATGTTAGCTTTGTGTCAAGAATTATGCCTAAGAATTTATGTTCCGTTTTTACAGGTAGACTCTGTCCTTGCAGGTCAATGTCGGGGTCGGGGTACAGTCCTCTCTTTCGAGAAAAAGGACGCAGGTGCTGTTTTGTGGATTTAGGCAGAACCCATTCTCGTCTGCCCATTTAGCCACCTTGTTCAGACCAAGGAACCTGCCGCTCACAGATTGCAAGGTTGCACGATTTAAATCCAATCTGTACATCATCGACGTACGTTGAATAAAACATGTTGCGTGGGATGCATAGACGCAAGGAATCATTTTTATAATAAAGAGAGTGCAACTGAGCACCCCACCCTGTGGCACTCCGGTTTCCTGCACAAAAGGTCGTGATAAAGCATTGCCAACTCGAACACGGAATGTGCGATTCAGCAGATACTTTCAATCACATTTAACATTACCACGTATACCAAAGTGGGAGAGGTCTCTCAGTATTCCGAACCGCCATGTGGTGTCGTAGGCTTTTTCCATGTCTAGGAATACAGAAAGGAAGAATTGTTTGTGAACAAAAGCTTCACGTATCTGTGCCTCAATACGTATCAATGGTCAATGGTGGATCGACCCTCGCGAAAACCGCACTGGTATGGGTCAAGCAGCTTGTTTGATTCTAGGAAATGTATCAGACGACGGTTTATCATTTTCTCGAAGCTTTGCAGAGGCAGCTTGTAGAGCTATGGGCCGGTAACTCGATACGGACGATGGATCCTTGCCCTGCTTCAGGATAGGGATCACTATGGCCTCTTTCCAGTCAGAGGGGATCTCGCCGGAGGTCCATATAGAGTTATAGAGACAGAGAAGGGTTTTCTTCGTTTCAGAGGGTAGGTTTTTCAACATGTCATATAGTATACGGTCAGGGCCTGGGGCAGATTGGTGCAACCGGTGAGTGATGCATGCAGCTCTGCTAGGGAGAAAGGGTAGGTATATGGTTCGTTTCCGGTGCTCTTTCCGGTCCAGTTTTTGTTTTCTATTGCTGATTTGTATCTTTAAACGCTGGAGAATAGTGTGATGAACTGGAAACATGTTCAAAATGGTGCACCCAGATGGTTCGCTTGGTCCTCCAGCTTCTCCCTTCTGTCTACCAGGGGAGGCGGATGTGTTTGTCGTCCTCTTACTCTATTCACCCTGTTCCAAACCTTGGCCTCATCCGTGTACGAGTTGATACTTGATAAAAATGTTTGCCAGCTGTCTCTCCTGGCTTGTCTGCGTGTTCTCCTACCTTGGGACTTGATTTTCTTGAAACTGACAAGGTTTTCAGCAGTAGGATAATTTCGAAGCTGCCTCATGCTCTGTTCTGCTGCCTACGTGCGTTCCGGCATGTTCATTCCACCACGGAACACAGGGCGTTGCTAGAAAGGACCATTGTTTGGGGATACACTTAGAAGCTGCATCTATTATGAAATTTGTAAAATACTCGATGGCACCGTCAATTCCGAGCGATGAATGTCAGCCCACGAGAGCTTACTGGTAAGTGTTTGGAATTTTCCCAGTCCGCTGCATGACCGTCCACCGGGGAGCATGTGGTGGAGATTCGTATTGTCTTGGCGCTCTCAGCATATTGGGATATGGTCGCTCCCGTAAGGGTTTTTATAACTTCCCATTCAAGTTCAGGTAATATGGATGGAGAAGACTATGCTGAGGTCTATAGAGGAAAAGGGTTTGTTTGCAAGACAATATATGTCGGTTCTTTTTTGTTAAGCAGACAAGCACCGATGAGAAAAGAAATTCTGAATTAGACGGCCTCGCGCATCGATGCGAGCGTCGCCCCACAGACTGTTGTGTGCATTGAGATCGCCAAGAACAAGATAGGGTTCTGGCAATTCGTCTATAAGGACTGAAATTCGTGTTTTGTAAGCAGTGGTAATGTGGGGGTATGTAAGCGAGCAAATGGTGATGAGTTTGTTTAGGAGAACAAGTCGAACTGCCACTGCTTCAAGGGGCGTTTGTAGCTGCAAACGTTGACACGCTATGCTTTTGTGAATTACAATGGCAACACCGCCTGATGATGCGAGACCATCATCGCGATCTTTACGAAACGTAACATACTGTCGAGAAAGTTTGTATGTTCGATTTTAATGAGTTTCCTGTACACACAGCACTTTTGGATTGTGTTGTGGAAAAGTTCTTGCACATCATCGAGGTTCCTAAGAAGGCCTCTGATGTTCCATTGTATAATTGTGTGGCCATACTGAAAGTAAATGGGTGCTGTGTGTACTAAAAACAAAAGGAAGTGTTGCATTAGATTACAGAGCCCTTTCCAGGCCCTGTAACGCGGTATTTGTCCTTTCTGAAGCGGTCGAGGGAACCTCGCCGCTCCTTAGGCCTTGGTGCGCCGCGGGGTGGGTGTGGTGTCCATTGCCTCTGTGAGGCGCCGGACACGCGCTCTTGCGAGCGAGAAGTTTTCACGGAGAAAGTCTCGCCGCGAAGGACGAGACAGTTGCGCCCACCAGCCCGGATGTCGTGGGGCTGCCTTTGGGCCTGGCTGCGCCGGCTGTTGCCAGCCCAGCAGGGGCGGTGAGGGTGAGCAGCCTTGACTGCACCCACCGTGGAGCTGCTGGGCGGGCCTGCGGGGTTCGCTACGCGAAGCGCAGGCTGCCACCGAGGACTGTTGTGGTGCTGGCAACCCTAGGTAACCGGGCCTGTTCGCTGGTTGGGTGGGTAGGACTTAGCTGCCTTCCAGACCCCTGGGGGGCAGAGGCCACAAGCGACAGCTCGCTGCGCGCGGGCTGGGCAGGTGGCAGTAGCTGCTGCGACGCTGCCTCCTTGACCGCGCCGCATCAGCTATTTGGTAGTGTGGAATGGTGAGCACCTTTTGCGTGCTTCCCTGAACGATTGTTTCACGGACTTTCAGTGTTAGGATTTCTTTTTCTTTTTTCCAGCTTGGACAGGACGGGAGTATCTGGATGGTCACCATCGCAATTACGCAGTGAGGTGTGGCCTCACAATTGTCTGAGGCATGACATTGTGTTCCACACTTAGCACAGGTGAGTCGACCACGGCAGCTCTGCGAGCCATGGCCGAATCTTTGCATTGGTAGCACCGCCTAGGATTTGGGATGTATGGTCTTACGGATGTCTTTGTGTAGCCTGTTTCAATGCTTTGTGGCAAAAGCGCTCAATTCAAAGGTAAGTATCAGGTGTTTCGTGCGAATTTCTTTAGTTCTCCCGTCTCATAACAATGCGCTGACATTCGTGACATTTTGTTTCCTTCCATCCTTCCAACAATTCGGTTTCAGATAGGTCGATGAGGTCTGCTTCAGATACTACCCCCCCGTACTGTGTTCATTGATCGATGCGGTGAAACGGAAACTGGGACATCACCAAAAGTAACAAGCTTGCCGAGTCTGGTTGTATTGCTCCTTATCCCGTAGCTCAAGCAGAAGGATCCCCGCTTGGCATTTTGGTGACTTTGTAGCCCAGGGCCTAGCGTGATTGGTCAAGCTTTTGCAACTACAAATGGGGATATGGTTCTTGCTAGTTTTTCGGTTCTTTCACTATGTACTACTTGGAATCGGGGGAAATGTCTTTTGGTCTGGCGAACAGTTCAGATCTCATCGGTGCGTCCCCCTTCTGAGGGAGACGATCAAGAAGTCGGGGAGAAGCGGGGTGTTCCCTAGCAGTTTGGTGTATTTCGGCAGCAATGGCAGCCACCCACCACGGAGTCCAACAAGGGGACGCTGCAGCACTTAACGTGTAAGGCTGCAGGCGCCAGCCGTACATTGCCGCTATAACCTTATATATAACCCAAGGGAGGGCACCTACACAAGGTTAACCCAAGCCGCCTATGGAAATTGAGGAAGTACAGAAGAGAAGAGATGACAGGACAGTGAAGACAGAAAAATAGAGCAAGAAAGATCGGAGAGGGGACAGGAAAAGGCGACCACCGATTTCCCCCGGTTGGTCAGTCCGGGGGTGCCGTCTACGTGAAGCGGAGGCCAAAGAGGCGTGTTGCCTCCGCCGAGGGCCATGAAGGTCCGAACACCCGGCATCGGCTCAACCCCAGGATCCTTTTTCCCCGGACACGGCTAAGCCGCGCACGGCTACACGCGGGAGGGCCAACCCCATGTGCTCGGGTCCGTGGTGTCGCAACACACCAAACGCCTGCTGACGCAGACGCCCCTGCGGGTTTAAAAGCCTATAGGCGCAGCAGAGTGATAAACAATTGCGCCGTGTCAGCGCGATCGTACAGACTCTGATCTAAGCTCAAGAGCATCGCCTGTCACTCTTCCCTAGCTGCGTGTGAACAGAAGCTTCATTAATTCATCTTTTTTGAGACACTTCTCTTTAAGATGTTCAGGTGAGGGATAAAAGTGAGTTAAGAATCTCAGATTATACACTAAAAATTTATGCGATAGCTTACAGATAGACGTGCCCATTTCAGGATAAATATCGGGATCCGGTAATTCCTCTTTGTTTGAGAAAAGCATACAGTACTTTTTCTGTGGGTTTACACTAAACCCTTCTCATCCGCCAGTTACACGTTTTGTTTAGCAAAGTGTACATGTCGCTCGCAGATTGCACATTCATGATTTATACCCAATCTGCACTCGTCCACATATACAGAATAAAACATTTGTGCGCGGTATAACGGTATTCAAAGAATTCATTTTGACGATGAAGAGTACAGCTCAACAAACACTTCCACCTTGAGGTACACCTGTCTCCTTAGTTAATGGTCGGGATAAGGAGTTGCCAACACTCACACGGAATGTTCTATTATATGATAATTTTCAATACGATCAGCAAGTTACCGCGGATACCCATTCCAGACAAATCTCGGAGAATTCCAAAGCGCCACGTAGTATCGTAGCGTTCTCCCCTGTCACGAAAACTGTAGGAAGAATTGCTCGTGTATGAAGGCATCCCGGATGCTCGCCTCCATACGGACAAGTGGTCGAAGTAGATCTACCTTCCCTGAACTCCATTGCAGAGTATCTAGTATTTCGTTATTTCAAGATAATGAACCAACGCCGATTTATCGTTTTTTCTCCAAGAGTTTGCACAAACAGCTTGTCAACGCTTGGTCTGTAGATGACGGCTAAAGAGGGTCCTTGTTCTCTTTGAGAATTGGGACTACGATGGTTGTTTCCAAGCAGAGGAATGTGATGACGATGATGATATTTGGTGTTTCGTGGCGCAAGGGCCAAATGTGGCCAAAGAGCGCCAAGACAATGAATGGTATGTTTGCCATGATCAGTGAGTTTCGATGATAGGATGCTATGTGGCTGTAAAGGGGCCTAAGAACAAATCGCGGTATATGAGCGTAAAACATACATCGAATAGAATTATGGCAGTGACGTGTGGAGTGATCTGTGGGTCGTGAATGTATGAGAAGTATTCATGGTGCTAAAATTTAAGGGTATAACAGTAGCACGACGCCTACCGAAGGCCTTTGTGGCCAAAGACTACGAGGCACGTGCTTTCTTCAATAAAATACCGCAGCAGCGGCCTCTCCAGAGAGGCTGTGCTACAAGTCACCTGAATATATAACACGAAAGTTCTGTATATCTTTTAAAAACGCGATGATGGATTGGTATTTAAAAATAGGTTCGTTGCCCAAAAACATACAAGGATGTAATGGGAGATTTTGCCGTGATGGTAATGGAAAATGTCTTTTCCTCTGAGGCTCCAGTTCAGGGCACTGCAAAACGACATGAAGTACACTGAGTGGCTCGCCACATTCATCACAGACAGGGGGATCGCCACCGGACAATATGTATGCGCGTGTACTGTATGTGTGTCCTATCCTGAGTCTGCAAAGTGTAACCTGTGTGCAGCGTGTCTTTGATTCTGGTGGCCAATGAGCGAGATGAGGCTTGATAGTGTGTAATTTGTTGCCCGTTTCTCTGTCCCACAGACGTTGCCAGTAGGCCCTGACCTTTTTCTGAATAAAGGGTTTTAGGTCCATTACAGGGACGGCTATGGGTGAAGTGGCAGCGTCTGTATGAACTGATGTGGCTAGCTTGTCGGCCAACTCATTCCCTTCGATCTCGCGGAGCCCTGGCACCCAGCAGAGCACAATTTGCTGCTTGGATGCATACGCGGTGCAAATGGTGGAATAAAAAGTTATAATTACGGGGTTTCTGTGCCTACTTGAAGTGTTTAAACATTTCAACACGCTCAAAGAGTCAGTGTAAATGACTGCCTTGCGTATGTCTAGCTGTTTGATGTGTTTAACCGCCACCAGGATGGCGTAGGCCTCCGCTGTAAAGATGGTTGTGTTTGGGTGTAGAACTCCCGCAGCAGAAAAGGACGGACCGACCGCCGCGTAAGACACGCCAGCGTGTGACTTTGAAGCGTCAGTAAAATATTCTGGACAAGAGTATTTGTGCTGCAATTCGAGGAAGTTCATACGGATATGTGCGACCGGCGCATGCTTTGTGACCTCAATGAAGGACGGATCACACTCAATCAGCTGCCACTGCCATGGCGGCAGCTCTACAGGAGGGGGCATGACATCGTGCTCATGGAGCGACACATCCATTTCTTCGACAAGACTTCTTACTAGCAGTGCGTAGGGCTTTCTCACGGAAGGGCGGTTCAGAAAGGTTTGGCCACTGGACAGATCGTTTATAGTTGTGTAGGCAGGGTGCGTATTCACTTTTAGGAAATATACAAAGGATAAGTAAGTTCTCTGTAAATGTAGCGACCATTCATTTGATTCGGCATAAAGGCTTTCTACGGGGCTTGTTCTGAACGCACCCGTAGAGCGGTGGATACCCAGATGGAGGACAGGGTCTAACATCTTCAAGGCGCTCGGCGTCGCGGAGTGATATATAATGGAACCGTAGTCTATACGTGATCGAATGAGGCTCTTATATAGATTCAATAGACATCTTGTGTCACTACCCCACGTAGTGCGAGACAACACTTTCAAGATGCTCATTGTCTTCAGGCACTTGTTCTTAAATACTTTAGATGTGGGATAAACGTTAACTTCGCGTCCAGAATTAGGCCTAGGAATTTGTGTTCAGTTTTTACAGGTAGACCCTCACCCTGTTTCTCGATGTTGGGATCAGGGTGCAGACCTCTCTTTCTGGAGAAGAGGACGCATGTGGACTTTTATGGGTTAAGCCGAAAAACCATTCTCGTCTGCCCACTTAGACAGTTTGTTCAGTCCAAGCTGAACCTGCCGCTCACAGATTGCAAGGTTACATGACGTGAAGCCTATCTGTACATCGTCGACATATACTGAATAAAATATGTTGCGTGGGATGTACAGACGCAGAGAGTTTATTTTTATGATAAAAAGGTGCAACTAAGCACACCACCCCGTGGTACTCCAGTTTCCTACACATATGGTCTTCATAGGGCATTACCCACACGAACACGGAATCTGCGGTTGGACAGATAACTTTCAATGATATTCAGCATAATGCCACATATTACAAAGTGTGCGAGGTCTCTTAGTATTCCGAATCGCCACGTGGTGTCGTATGCTTTTTCCATATCAAGGAAAACAGACAGGAAGAATTGCTTGTGGACAAAAGCCTCACGAATCTGAGCCTCTACGCGTATCAGATGGTCAGTGGTGGATCGGCCGTCGCGGAATCCACACTGGTATGGGTCAAGCAGCTTGTTTGATTCAAGGAAATGTGTCAGACGGCGGTTTATCATCTTCTCAAAGACTTTGCAGATGCAGCTTGTTAGAGCTATGGGCCGGTAACTCGATGCGGACGATGGATCCTTGCCCTGCTTCAGGATATGGATCACTATGGCCTCTTTCCAGGTAGAGGGGATCTCGCCGGAGGTCCAGATAGAGTTATAGAGACAGAGAAGGGTTTTCGTCGTTTCAGAGGGCAGGTTCTTCAACATTTCGTATAGTATGCGGTCAGAGCCTGGGGCAGATTGGTTGCAACAGGTGAGTGATGCATGCAGCTCTGCTAGGGATAAAGGTAGGTTATATGGCTCGTTTCCGGTGCTCTTTCGGTCCAGTTTTTCTTTTTCTATTGCTGATTTGCATCTTTTAAACGCTGGAGATTAGTGTGATGAACTGGACACATGTGCAAAATGTGCACCCAGATGGTTCGCTTGGTCCTCCAGGCTGTCTCCCTGCGTGTGTACCAGGGGAGGCGGATGTGTTTGTCGTCCTCTTACTCTATTCACCCTGTTCCAAACCTTGGCCTCATCCGTGTACGAGTTGATACTTGATAAAAATGTTTGCCAGCTGTCTCTCCTGGCTTGTCTGCGTGTTCTCCTACCTTGGGACTTGATTTTCTTGAAACTGACAAGGTTTTCAGCAGTAGGATAATCGCGAAGCTGCCTCCATGCGTTGTTCTGCTGCCTACGTGCGTTCCGGCATTGTTCATTCCACCACGGAACACGGCGTTTGCTAGAAAGTCCACTTGTTTGGGGAATAGACTTAGAAGCTGCAACAATTATGAAATTAGTAAAATACTCGATGGCATCGTCAATTCCGAGCGATGAAATGTGAGCCCACGAGAGCTTACTGGCAAGTGTTTGGAATTTATCCCAGTCCGCTGCATTTACCTTCCACCGGGGAGCATGTGGTGGAGATTCGTATTGTCTTGGTGCTCTCCGCAGTATTGGGAAATGGTCGCTCCCGTAAGGGTTTTTTATAACTTACCATTCAAGTTCAGGTAATATGGATGGAGAAGCTATGCTGAGGTCTATAGAGGAAAAGGTTTTGTTTGCAAGACAATAATATGTAGGTTCTTTTTTTGTTAAGCAGACAAGCACCGGATGAGAAAAGAAAATCTTGAATTAGACGGCCTCGCGCATAGATGCGAGGGTCGCCCCACAGACTGTTGTGTGCATTGAGATCGCCAAGAACAAGATAGGGCTCTGGCAATTCGTCTATCAAGGACTGAAATTCGTGTTTGTGTAAGCGGTAATGTGGGGGTATGTATAGCGAGCAAATGGTGATGAGTTTGTTAAGGATAACCAGTCGAACTGCCACTGCTTGAAGGGGCGTTTGCAGCAGCAAACGTTGACTTGATATGCTTTTGTGAATCACAATGGCAACACCGCCTGATGATGCGAGACCATCATCGCGATCTTTACGAAACGTAACATACTGTCGAAGAAAGTTTGTATGTGTCGATTTTAAATTAGTTTTCTGTACACACAGCACTTTTGGATTATGTTTGTGAAGTTCTTGCACATCATCGAGGTTCCTAAGAAGGCCTCTGATGTTCCATTGTATAATTTGTGTGGCCATACTGAAAGTAAATGGGTGCTGTGTGTACTAAAAACAAAAAGTAAGTGTTGCATTAGATTACAGAGCCCTTTCCAGGCCCTGTAACGCGGGATTTGTCTTTCCTGAAGCGGTCGATGGAACCTCGCCGCTCCTTAGGCGCTTGGTGCGCCGTCGGGGGGGGGGGGGGGGGGGGGGGGGTGTCCATTGCCTCTTGCGAGGCGCCGGACACGCGCTCTTGCGAGCGAGAAGTTTCACGAGAAAGTCTCGCCGCGAAGGACGAGACATTTGCGCCCGCCAGCCCGGATGTCGATGGGGCTGCCTTTGGGCCCGAGCTGCGCCGGCTGTTGCCAGCACCAACAGGGGTCGGTGAGGGTGAGGCAGCCTTGATTGCACCCACCGTGGGAGCTGCTGGCGGGCCTGCGGGTTCGCTACGCGAAGCGCAGGCTGCCACCGAGGACTGTTGTGGTGACGGCTACCCTAGGGTAACCGGGCCTGTTCGCTGGTTAGGTGGAGTAGACTTAGCTCCTTCCACCCTGGGGGCAGGAGCCACAAGCGACAGCTCGCTGCGCGCGGGCTGGGCAGGTGGCATCAGCATAAGTGGTAGTGCGGAATGGTGAGCACCTTTTGCGTGCTTCCCTGAACGATATGTTTTCACGGACTTTCAGTGTTAAAATTTCTTTTTCTTTTTTCCAGCTTGGACAGGAGCGGGAGTATGCTGGATGGTCACCATCGCAATTAACGCAGTGAGGTGTGGCCTCACAATTGTCTGAGGCATGACCTTGTATTCCACACTTAGCACAGGTGAGTCGACCACGGCAGGTCTGCGAGCCATGGCCGAATCTTTGGCATTGGTAGCATCACCTAGGATTTGGGATGTATGGTCTTACGGATGTCTTTGTGTAGCCTGTTTCAATGCTTTGTGGCTAAACGCTCAATTCAAAGGTAAGAATCAGGTGTTTCGTGCGAATTTCTTTATTGTCCCGTCTCATAACAATGCGCTGCACATTCGTGACATTTTGATCCTTCCATCCTTCCAACAGTTCGGTTTCAGATAGGTCGATGAGGTCTGCTTCAGATACTACCCCCCCGTACTGTGTTCATGGATCGATGCGGTGAAACGGAAACTGGGACATCACCAAAAGTAACAAGCTTGCAGAGTCTCTTGTATTGCTCCTTATCCCGTAGCTCAAGCAGAAGATCCCCGCTTGACATTTTGGTGACTTTGTAGCCAGGACCTACCATGTTGGTCAAGCTTTTTTGCAACTACAAATGGGGATATGGTTCTTGCTAGTTTTTCGGTTCTTTCACTATGTACTACTTGGAATCGGGGGAAATGTCTTTTGTCTGGTGAACAAGTTCAGAATCTCATCGGTGCGTCCCCTCTTCTGAGGGAGATGATCAAGAAGTCGGGGAAAAGCGGGTGTTCCCATAGCAGTTTGGTGTATTTCGGCAGCAATGGCAGCCACCCACCACGGAGTCCAACAAGGGGACGCTGCAGCACTTAACGTGTAAGGCTGCAGGCGCCAGCCGTACATTGCCGCTATAACCTTCTATATAAACCCAAGGGAGGGCACCTAGACAAGGTTAACCCAAGCCGCCTATGGAAATTGAGGAAGTAACAGAAGAGAAGAGATGACAGGACAGTGAAGACAGAAAAATAGAGCAGAGAAAGATCGGAGAGGGGGACAGGAAAGGCGACCACCGATTTCCCCCGGTGGGTCAGTATGGGGTGCCGTCTACGTGAAGCAGCGGCCAAAGAGGCGTGTTGCCTCCGCCGAGGGGCCATAAAGGTCTGAACACCCGGCATCGGCTCAACCCCCAGGATCCTCTTTTCCCCGGACACGGCTAAGCCGCGCACGGCTACACGCGGGAGGGCCAACCCCCATGTGCTCGGTCCGTGGTGTCGCAGACGGAATGTGACCTGTAGACCACATGGCATTGAAAAGCGACAGGAGTGTTTTTGAGTTTCAGGGTTTAAGTGTTTAATTATGTCCTATATTATTCCATCGGCTCCTGGCGCAAACTTGTTGCAACATTTCAGTGAAGCCTGAAATTCAGCCATGCTAAATGGGCGATTGTAAGGTTCGTTTCGCGTGCTTTTCTGATCTAGGGGCAGTAGCTCTGCCTGTCGTTGATATCTTAAGATGTGTTAGAATAGTGGGATGAACTGGAAACATGTTCGAAGTGTGCACCTAAAAATCAGCTTGATCTGTGAGGGTACCTCCTTGGATATTACTAGCGGTAGAGGATGATATTGCCGCCCTTTTAATTGTTTACTCTGTTCCATGCTTTTCTTTCGTCAGTATAAGAATTGATGCTAGTGATGTACTTTTGCCAACTTTCCCGTTTGCACGGCGGCGTGTCTTCTTCCTCATGACTTGATCGCCTTTAAATTAATTAGGTTCTCTGGGGTGGGGGAGTTACGTAGGAGATCCCAAGCCTTGTTTTGCTTCTTCCGCGCTTCCTTACACTCCTCATTCAACCATGGTATACGTCATTGCGAAGGTGACCCTTTGTTTGGGGAATGCATACTGATGCAGCCTCAATTACAACGCTGTAAAGTATGCTACTACATCTTCAATACCGAGTGCACAGACATCGTCCCAGGGCAAATGTGTTATTTCACGAAACCGCGTCCAGTCAGCTGAATCGACTTTCCATCGAGGAACGTATGTATGGCATTCAGCCTGCTTTGTAAGGTTAAAGCGATAGGAAGTGGTCACTTCCATAGGGGTTATAAA
>NW_023606055.1:0-40001 GCF_013339745.2 Dermacentor silvarum
CCTGTGGGAATCGATGTTACGCGAAGCAGTGTAAGCACCTACTGACACGGCTGGTCATGACATTCACGAGTCCCTTTAGCTACACCTAAGAGACCTTAGGCGAAAGCCTTAGTCATACTCTTGACTTTGACTTCGACCACCGAATCTTTAGTCTTTTCCGTCACTTAGTACCACATCCGAACCCATTCCATGGGTTTTTGAGTGTTAATATTGTTTCGCTGAGTCTTTCTCATTTTTACTTAGTCATCTTCATGACTATAACTACCACAATCCTTTAGTGTTTCCTTCACTTAGTGCCTACGTCCGAACCTATTTCAGGGGTTTTTGTGTATTAATATTTTTCGCTGAGTCGTCCTTTTGCTGAGTCGTGCCCCTGATTATTATTTCTACCATCATCCTTTAGTGTTTCCTTCACTTAGTGCCCACGTCCGAAGCCATTCGTGTGGTTTTTGAGTGTTAATCTTTTTTTCACTGCGTCATTGTCAATTCTGCTGAGTCATTCCCATGACTATGATTTCTACCTAACATCCATTATTGTTTCCTTCACTTAGTGCCACGTCGGAACCCATTCCAGCGGTCTTTGATTGGTAATCTTTTTACGCTGAGCTCACTGTCATTTTTGCTGAGTCATGCTCATAACTATGGCTTCTACCAGCATCCCTTCAGTGTTTCCTTCACTGAGTACCAATTCCGAACCAATTTCAGTGCTTTTTGGTTGTTAATCATTTTCGCTGAATCATTGTCATTTTTGCTCAGTCATGGTCATCACTATGACTTCTACCATCATCCTTTAGTGATTACTTTCCTTAGTACCCACGTGAGAACCGATTGTAGTGGCTTTTGAGAGTTAATCTTTTTTTCGCTGTCATTGTCATTTTTGCTGAGTAATGGTCATGACTATGACTGAGACCATCAATTTTAGTCTTTTCTATCACTTAATACCACATCCAAACCCATTTCACAGGTTTTTGAGTGTTAATATTCTTTCGCAGAGTCTGTCTCATTTTTCCCGAGTCATCGTCATGACTTTGACTTCTACCACAATCCTTTAGTGTTTCCTTCACTTAGTGCCCACGTCCGAACCTATTTCAGTAGTTTTTTGGGTATTAATATTTTTTGCTGAGTCATTGTCCTTTTTGCTGAGTCATGCCCATGATTATGACTTATAACATCAAACATTAGTGTTTCCTTCACTTAGTGCCCATGCCCGAAGCCATTCCTGTGGTTTTTGAGCGTTAATGTTTTTTCACTGAGTCATTCTCATTTTTCCTTAGTCATTGTCATGACTATAACTTCTATCACAATGTTTAGTGTTTCCTTCACTTCACTTCACTTTTGTTCGCCCACAATTAGAATTCACGTCATCAGTATGGTCACAACATCAAAATTATTTGGTTGATATGCTAGAATCAATTCAAAACAGAGCATCGCACTTCATCACAAGTAACTACGACAGAACATCCAGCGTAACTAAGATTAAAGCAGATATTTCGCTCCAGCCACCTAAAACTGGTCGCACGATAAGTCTTTGCCTTTTCCATAGATATGTTCATGGTAATCGACCTTATGTGTTGCCCCTTGAAGTACCAGCACGCACGTCACGTCGCCTTGATAATAGCCATAGTTTCATGCGCATATTTGGCAATACACTGTCATTTAACGCATCAGCACTGCCACGTGTCATAACCGTATGAAACAGTCTTCCTGACAACATTGCGTGCTTAACAAATCGCGACGCCTTTCGCGAAGAATTGCAAAGCTTCCTGTTGAAACATTGTTTAAGGATGCTTATTGACCTGCTTTCATTTCCTGTTTTTCATACTTGTATCTTTGTATTTTTTGGGTGTATGAGTACATTACTGTGTTTGCACTGTCGAAAGCTTAGCCTAGCCAAATATTTTTTAAACTTTGCTTTACCTATCTTGTGACTGCCTGTATTAATATTTATATTGTCTACTCATGTTGAGACACTGAGTCTGTGTCCCCCCTTACCCAATGCCCTTAAATGGTGCCTGTAAGGTATTTTAAATAAATAAACAAAAACCTTGTTTCCCTGAGAATGTCAGACAGTTGCAAATTTCAAATTGACCATTTTAAAATGCTCGCAAAGTACAGCATGGCTTCGAGGGTACAACGAACTATTGAAAAGCACATCAGCCAAGTTCCAGCATTCAACATCAAAACCAACCCTGAAGAAGTCGTGCATATTAGCAAGTTTACTAATACAGAGAAGGTGAGAGAGATGGTCCCCACTATAAGAGAAGCAATAGCAGAGTTCAAGCTCTCTCCCATGCCATATCCGGAAGGGCAAAGCATACCCAGCTTTCGGTCACTCTCACCTGCAACCACTGCACCAGGCTGACTGACATGCGTAACCAGCAGTTTGTATTACCACGTTATCAAGCCTACAATGTATGTGACATCAGAGATCAGCTTCAAGCTTGATGCTATGCTTCACTAGGGACGTATGATTAATTGGCTACATTTAGATGTTATGTTTCATGGTTTGTTGCAAGCTTCAAAAATTTACTTAGTCATTTACAAACATACCTCATTGGCTCCAGTTGGAGTATTGCGTGAGGCCGTAGGAAGAACATTATGAACAAAAAACACAATAAAAGAAGTTACACGAAAGAAAAAAGATAAAGAAATACTATCTCAGCAGCTAGCTTATAAAAACAAAGCGAGTTGAAAGATTTGCATGCTGGTAGTGCTTTAGAAGACTGAATGTTGACTTGAGACTTCAAACACATTTAGACCAGCTTTCGCGGCTTTTTCTTTCGACGTCCCTTTAGGAATGGGAATCAATAAACAGCCCCCACCCCCATAAAAAGAGACAAAAAAAGTGTAATACATCATGTTTGACTACTTAGAGAAATAAAACTAGGAACACAGAATCTGTGTAGGCACGTATGTTAGGAATTAAGTGCAGTAATACTTGCAATACCTTGCAATGCCATTCTGCTTCTGTCGGGCAACTCATAACAAGACCTAAAAAATATGTGTGCCTCAAAACACAGTTCCTCGGAAAAAACTATGTCACTATACAGGCAGTAAGAAGCATATCATGCATATCTCCTAAATTCCCCAATTATATTTAACTCAGAGGAGGCTACTGAGGTATATTGATTAAACTGAAGGTAGGCCATATTTTAAGTTATACAGTTCAAGTAGTACTTGAATCGTATATCGATACTGGAAGTTATGGATATGGCATCTAAAGCAAAAGTGTTGTAGATTATGCCAAACCTGCCAGCCTGTGAACTTTATATTTCACAATAATCCTAGACACAATTATGAGTTGGCAAGACAGCATGTATTTTCTTAAAGCTTGCTCTCAACACCTACATTGTTCAATACACACATTATTAACCATTAACTTGGAACAGCAGAAACTTACAACTTTGTTTTAGACCAGTGAGTTTTTTTTTCAGTGCTTTTGCGGCTGCTGATTTAGCCGGCTTCAGGAGCTTATCTGAATAAACTCGTCTAATACGGGTGTCATACAGTGCACTTTTCATCGCGATCAAGCCCGATCCAGATCAAATTTCCCGCTTGTGATTGACTCCTTTGCGCAAGGAAGCAAGGAAGTTGCACGAGGAAGCCAATTGTAGTCACGAATTTTGATCCGAATCGGGCTTGATCGCGATCAGAAGTGTACGTGTGAGACCGGCATTAAGGAAGTGCTCCTCTGGTGTACTCGTTAGTGATTTTGCATTGATAATAAAGCAGCACAGCTGCACAGGTGCAATCACAACTCATTAGCTGTTTTACATGCAATTTCACAATCTCATACCCCCCATCTTTCAAGATTTTTAAAACATATTCCCCAATAGAATTTCATTCTCATAACTCAATGCAACAATAGTAAAATTGTAGAATAAGCCCAAATTTGTAAATCTCTAAATTTGGAATGAGCCCAAATTCCGGACAGATGGCAGGTACGAATTATACCAACAGACCCTAAAACTGATAAGTGGCAGTGACCGTTTGTACACACTTTGTCAAAGCAAGCAGATCAGATTCCTTGTCGGGCTGCTCAGGCTGCATTTTGCCAAAGCCCGCCAAGTGGTGTAGAGATGCCTCCGTCCCTAGAAATCGTGACATCCCTAAACAACAAGAAATGCTCCGTTTATTGTAATCACTGCTGAAGCTGCAAACTTGTGATTTAACAACACCGGGTTAAATTGCGAAAAGGCCTCATAAAGCCAGCTACATGGTTGCAAAAATATCTCATTCTGACATCACGGGCAGTTATTTAATATGTCAAATGCATGAAAACATACAGAACACTCAACACAAGTTGTCTTGACAATCTATAAACCGAAAAACTTGCATACACGCTAAAATGTGCTCATGAGTCAGAGCAATCCGGTGCGGTCTCACGCAGATGCTTGCTGGGAAGACAACACGTCAACGTACTTCTAGAAAAGTATATACGATTTCTTGCAGAGAAATTACATATAGGAGCAGTGGCATTCGCAGCTTCAATTTTTGTGCCCGTTCAGCCTAAACGATACTCGTGGCTAGTATTCTTCATAACAGCAAGCAAGAAACAATAGATGAAGCTCTTGGTAACATCCTATACTTGTTTCAGGGTAATTTTATGAAACCATTCGCTAAATGTGTGCTACGGCATTAACAACGAACATTAGGAAAGCACTTCTATAATTTTTATCGCCGTACTAATCATCTTGTGCTCCGAATAACAAAGCACACTACACGAACCATAAAAATGCGCAAAGCGCGGGACTTACCTTTTGAGGCATACTCGGCAAACACTCCTTCGTGCCAGGTCCGGCGGCATCGACTGCACGAACGGTCCTTCCGGCATAAACACTGTTAAATTGCGGATGAACACAGCACGTGATAGCATAACTTCCAACACATTCTTCCGTGCACTGTGATCCGCTGCGAGATCGGCGAGAGTACCAGATGCTACTGATGAGCCGGGAACAAAGAAAGCGCGAATGGACATAACTACGATGACCAACAGAGCCGCACCGCACGAAAGATACAGCTAGCTAGCAGTGGGCCTCTTCGATTAATCTGTCTCTGACAGTCCCGGACTGTCCGAGAAGCTGCACACGCAACGCTTATTGGCTGAAAGCACTGCTTCAAGCAGTCCATGACTGTCAGGGACGGATAATCGAAAAGGCCCAGTGTTGCACAGACCCAGGGGCTTAGCGATCTCTGATGCACACAAAAAAGAGCACATTTTCTCTCCGCAAAGCGTAAATGTGTTTAAACAACCACGTCGGCCGTCCGCAATACAACGCTCACACGCTGTCAGCCCAACATTTCTAGACTGGTAACATTTTGACCGACGAACACGGGAGAATGACGTCATTTTGTCTTGATAGAGGAACCGGAAGCGGTTGAAACTTGCAAGAGCCGGATAAACGTCATGACGGCCATCTTGTTTACGTCGTCGTCTACACCGTGTCGTCTTCTCTGGCAACGTTGGTCTCTGGCTCTAACGGCGCGGTGCTCCCCGGTAATCGTGATCGCATGGATGGTGGCCGCTGGTATTCACATGTTATGCGAGATATGCGACGTGTTTCAACAACGTTGCTTTCAACAATCGAGGAACAGCAACATGCGGAGATCTGTATCAACCGGTCAGGGCTGTTAAATCGCAGCATATCGTGGTTTGGTTTGTGAATGTGTGTGAATTCAACAAGGTGACCGTGTTTTATGCGGCGTTATCGACGACGCATTTGGTGTCGAGTGGCTGTCGTCGACGCACTTTGTTCTGGCTTGTGTGCCGTTTTGCGGATGTGTATAGTTCATGAAGAGTGCCGTCTGTGCATCAGACGCTAGCTTGCCACGCCGGCTCGATTTGCGTTCTAGCGAATGCGTGAAGGCTGTTGCACATGCTGCGACTGAATCGAAAATAAGCGGTTGTGATCGCACGCGTCGCCATGCGATGTTTGAGGGCTCAATTCACATGATCGCGATTTCAACAATGCGACTGATGGGACGTCCAGGGTTGCTTGCTGCCAAATTTTGTGGCACATGCTCATGTATTTTTCAAATGTAATGGAAACACCTGTGCGTTACACATTATTACCAGTCGTTAATAAGAGAAAATAATGCGTGTGTTGTGTTTTAAAAACGCTTCAAAGGTTAATTTCTTTTGGAGTGCTCAACAGCGGTTTATAAAGTTCAGTACAAGGAGACATGGCGTACGTAAAGAGTTGTTCGCGAGCTGGTCGTTCAGCGCTGTGTGCTGTCTCATGTGTCTTTTATGCCGCGTCGTTCTTCCTGCGATAAAAGAAATTACAAGAGGACCTATCAACAAGTCCCATATAGCTGTTGTCATCGCATATGCAGTATTGGGAATTCGGCTGCAGCGAAGTCTTCATGTCAACGCAGAGACACTCGCACTAACCGTGCTAACGTCAGCTTCTGAAGAAAGGATGTGTGTATATTGCTCGTAATTGCGCATGAGCGGTTTCCTGCTCCTAGCAACATTCTTGCACCAAACTTAGCAGCAAGCACCAACCCAAAAACTCACGTCTGCCCCTTAAGGGAACTGAACGTGCAATGAAATTTGCGTTGTGAACTTTATTCTGAGCGCCAGCCTGGTTCGTCCGTCGCGACGCATGTGCTGTAAATTTATTCATACAAGTGCTCTTTTAAATATTTCGAAAGGCGTAAATGCCGACACCATATTTTTAAGGAGCTGCAGTTATTTGTGTACGTAGTATCATATCATTCTGACACACATGGGTGTTGTCTACTTTCTCGTTCTCTTTTTCTCGCTGTTAGTGTGCTGTGAATCTGTATCAAGAAGCCTAAGTCAATGTTCTGCAGTACGTAGCGCAGCCGCGTAGCCCCACGGCTAACATTAAAAACCTTGTTAGGAGTACGTTTGTTTGTTTAATAACAAAATCGAACGCTAAAATTTTGTATTTATAGTGGAAAGTGTAAAGTAAGAAGCTATCGAAACTACCCGCTAATAGCATGCGTCTGCTTCTACCTGCTTCAGCACATTATCTTAAAAGTGAGGCTGAAAACCCCAGATAACCAAAAGCATATGCGACTGCAGCAAGTGCCATGCTTCCTTTCCTGGAAATGAAAGCTAGCATCCCAGCCTGTTATGCTAGTCATGTACTTAACCTATATTTGACCAATGTTAGAGCATGCTAATTGGAGCCATTTCAAACTAGATTAGTTCCCCAAAATAAGAAAGTGCAAGGAAAGCGCCAAGGTGCAATCTAATCTGGAATTCCCGAACCGATTGTAGTAGCAAAACTTTATGCCTCCCTGAATTGCCTGCGTTAACCCAATGCTGAAAACAAGGGAAGCTGATTCCCTTGCTGTTGAGAAGCTGCTCGAATGTCAATTACAGACTACATATGTTCTGAGGGAAAGTGAGGGGCACTGACAATAACTTTAAGCTTTTGTATGAGCTTTCACCTTGAACAAGAGTGGAATAAACGTATTTACCTTTGAAAGCCTCACAATCCAAACATTCTCAAAATTTTGAGGAGCCACATTACTTTTTGAGATAGAGACAAAAGTGCGCCTAGGTACAAGTGCACACGGAACACACTTGAGTGGTTGAGTCTCCAGCTGCGAATCCAAAAGCGTCCATAGCTGCTACCTCGAGGTAACTGCTAGGTTGCACGTGTGTTTCTCCTATAGCCCATGTACCTGGCAAGGGGAGTGGTTATACGTAGTCCCATTGAAGCATTGGCTTGTGGTTTTTCTTTATTTTTTTTGCAATAGGTGGTGCCCAACTGATTCCATCTGTTTATGTATTTAGCATTTGTGTGCATCTTATGTGCATCTGTTTGCATCATGTTCTGATTGTTGTACTTGCAGTGATGCAAGCATCTTTTTTAAATACATTGCACCACACTCTTTTATACAACTTTGTGTTGAAATGTGCAAAATGTGGCCACCGGATAACGGCCTAGACAGCCAGCAGGATTTGCGAAAAATATGATGCCGATCCAATGCACGTGCTTGAATTGACATGAGGCAAAGCTTTCAGGCAACGGTCAGTTAAACTCTAGAAAACTAACTGCAATGTGTACAGTTGTCCTTATTTCATCCGATCCAACACATACGCAATGTTTGCTCATGCACCACACAGGTCACATAATGTAATGTATACATACCTCGATGAACTCAGTCAAACGTCGGCTCACTAAGACTTTAAACTAAGAACGAGTCTGAGTTCGTATGAGCCTGGCAGAGTAGAATTTTTGTGAATACGAGTGAGAGCAAACTCGTTTGAGTAAACGTTTGGTGAATATTACCACGTGGTACTCAGGGAAAGCTCAGCTGAGTATAATTTTGGTCAATATGAGTCCGAGCAAGCTCGGTTAAGTAGATTTTTTGGTGAATATGACTCAATGCAAGCTCGCCTGAGTAGAATCTTTGTGAATATGAGTCAGAGCAAGCTCAACTCAGTAGAATTTTGGTGAATATAAGTCAGCGCAAGCTTTGCTAAGTAGAATTTTGATGAACATGACTCAATGCATGCTCAGCTGAACATAATATTAGTGAATATGAGTCAGAGCAAGCTCGGATAAGCAGAATTTGGTGAATATGACTCGGAGCAAGCTCGGCTGAGTAATGATAAAATATGATTATACGAGTTATGCAGTAATACATGTAATTGCAGACTCATTAGGAACATTGCCTCCATCTTGCTGGGCAAGGCCTACGCCTCGTGATGAGCCTGCACACTTCATGAGCTGTGGACATGCAAGAACCGCCCACACTTGGAAAATATGCTATCATTCACAGGAAAGAATGCAACCGGCTGACTTGACTGCACAATCTTGATCTGCTTTTTTAATGTGTTATCTACTGCTTATAAAAACGAGGTGTTTGCCTGCTTTTCGCATTGTTGCATGTGTTTTACAGGGAGTAGAGACAGGGAAGCAAGGAAAGGCAAGTTTAAGTAGTTTCTTAGAATACTGCGATATGTTACGACCAGCATAAACAAAATAAATTCAATGCACTGAAGTAAGCGAAATATGCAATTACCTTTTAATGTGAGGGTTAATACAGGTTCAGTAAGGATACAAAGTCTGCAACACATTGAAGGTTTAATGGTTTTTGTGCAGGAGAAAACTGATACATAAGAAAAAATAGAAAAAAAAACTTTAAATAATGCTTCGAAAACAAATTGACATGCTGTTTATTACCAGCGAAAGCATTAAATATGCTATTGTAGAACATTCATTAAAAGATATAGTTTGCACGTTCGCTTTGCGAACTTGGTAAGCAGTCGCGTCTCTCAGCGGAAGTAACCTTGAAATCAGATAATTCATTGGGGAAAACAAGCGGCACCGCTTCACCGCTGCACTTGTCCGTAGCTGCATATTCTTTAAATCGTTCCGTCCGTAAAAGCATAGCGCGCTACAACTGCGGCGTTTTCGAGTAGCTTGTACAACCAGAAAATTGGGACGACATCCGAAGGCCCTGTCTTCCTGTGAGGGACACCTCGGAGTATTTACCAACTCGCAGCAAATGTAAATAACGGAAAATCACGAAAAAGTACGTACAATCAGCACACGAAGCCAATGTAAAAAAAGCGTCGCGTGATTAGCAACGTAGCGTGTCGACAAACGCATAGAAATCACAGAACCGAATCTGACCGAGTTCTTATCTGCGCTGTTGGCGTGTCGGTGCTGTTGGTAAATACCGATTGCGCAATCCACGGCTCCACTCAATTAGTTGCACTATTCGAGGCTTGTCGAGCCAACATTTATAGACAAAAAAGTATCTATAAACGTTGTGTTGAGCGACCGACGCCATTTCACAAAACAAACCACGAAATAGCTCTGGGCGCAATTTCGACGGAAAATCGCAGCGATCGCTGCGACGTTGCGACGCTGCGACCAACCGCTTGGTCGCAGCCGAAAATCGCAGATTCGGCCCTGCGACTGCGATTTTCGTCGTAGTCGACGGAAGTCGCACTTCCGGTGCGATGAAAATCGCATCCTGTGCAACAGCCGTGAGAACGTCCGAGCTGTCTATGGCGAGTGCTTTCGGGCACTGCTTATGTTCTGTATGTAGTATGTGTGTGTGTGTGTGCGTGCGTGCTTGCGTGCGCGCGGGAGGGCGTGCGTGTGTGTGTGTGTGCGTGCGCGCTCACGCGTCTGAAATGCGTCGTTATTGTGTCAGCGATTCGCAAAGTGCTTTTCAATTTGTTGACGGCGTGCACGAATGCGAGGATAGGCCGCAGATTCGTCATTTAACGACCGTGCTTCAACGTAGGGACATTGACATTTTGTTCGTTTCGAGGTCAGCTTTCAACGCATCGCAAAGCGTTGCATTGCTCTGAAGCATCACTGCACGAACTACTTTGTTATTTCTAAGTTAATTTTAAATTCATATTTGTGTAATATATACACAAATAATGATTACCAAGTTGCCACACTAATCTCGTTTTTGCCACTGTTGAGCACATATGAGGTTTTTTACTACGTCAAGCTCTATCAGCATACAGTGCACAAGTTGTGAAAGACTTAGTGCAAATATCTTTTCAAGCAGCAGCTGATCGTATGACTGTTTTAGTGATTGATGGTTATGCAATTTCGTTATTCTTGATTGTTTTCTTCCAAAGTGCGATAAATTTTGGGTGCTGTTTTGGCTATTCATTTACCAATTTATTTACAGTGTGTTTGTGGTTCTGCATTTTGTTTTTTACATGTGGGCATGCATGGCCAGTTCATGCCTGCCTGCTACAGTTTGGCATAAGCAGGCATTAACATCCTCTTTATTATGGGTGATAAAAAGTGACTAGCAGATTTGATAGCCTTGTGTGGGCTGTGACATAATTACTAACGCGAACAAGACTCACGGGAAAAAAAGTGGGACAGTGCTCTGTCCTGTCCCATCTTTTTTTCCGTTGTTCGCGCTAGTAACTGCGTCAACACCAACTAACAACTTTCTTCGTTAATTACTCGTTTTGTGGGCAGCACACTTAGCTGTTTGGAAAATGTGCAGCTTGAAATTTGTGCGTTACTATCTCTGAGTGACATCTCTGGCGCAAGCAATATGATTAGGATGTGACAAAGCGCATGCACTTTATGTTACTTATCAAACTGCATGTAATTAACTCATTTGCCAACTCGTCCTTGTTGGATGTGTTTTCAATGAGATATAATCACATTGCCAGCATTTTTTTCTGAAACTGTGAAGGCACCCAACCCTATATTCTATCAAAATCTTAGGGTGATCTACTCTGAACAAGGGACGTACTCTCGGACAACAGATTTCAGAAATATCACTGTCAGTGCGCGCTTATTCGCTGCTTTAGCAAGGCGTTACACGAAGGCAATAGCATTGCCGTAAGTGATATCATCCGAGAATACGTCCTCAAGTGAAAATCATTGCATCATTTGACATGAGCTTTGATGGGGTGTGTGTGTCCGTTTCATGAAATTGCAGAAATTAAACACTGGAGCTCTTACTCGCTCTGCAATTTATGCTCGTATATGTCACAAATGTGTAGAATGGATAACCGGCGGACCATTAGAGTTACAGAATGGATACCAAGTCAAGGACGGCAGAAAACTAGGTGGAGTGATGAAGTTCGGAAATTCGGAGGCGCATGTTGGAATCAGCTAGCGCAAGACAGGGATAATTGGAGATCGCAGGGAGAGGCCTTCGTCCTGCAGTGGACATAAATATAGGATGATGATGATGATGATGACGTCATCATACAGCACATTGATTACGTCCTTTATGTGCTACAAACGACTCATTATAAAATCTCGCTATCATTCATGAGCTTTTGTACACACTGTGACTTAGGTGCGTACTTTCTATGCAGTTCGTTGTCATCCTCCCAAGATCCCGTTGCTCATATGACTACAGTGCGTACACATCACACGCTATCTCGCACACCTCGTACGTTAGGATGGCGCAGCACATCGCACACATCTCGCACATGCGCACATCCCGCACATGCATTTTCATAGCACATTACATAGATCTCATACACTTCGTAAAGTCTGCGTAGCTCATGCGTACAGATCTCGCACATTTTCTACGATATCTCGTTGAATATGCCTAGCATATCGCTCACTTCTCGTTAAATCTGTGCGATACATCTCTTACATTTCACGCACAATTCGCATACAAATTTTTCAATTGGGATGGGCTGCATAAATTATGAAACCATATACATTACGCACCACACTACGCCGCCACAAGCATCGCCGCGGTCACCGCACCTCCCAAGCATCTGCCGCAGCCGCTGCAGCCACCGCGCCGGCACCTCCGACACGCGTGGCGTTATAACAACACAAGCGCAGGCAACGTGCACAGGCGCCGTCGCCACTCCCTTTCCCCCACTCATTATTCGTCAAACAGGATTTAATAGAAATAAAGCATCAGGTGGCTACTGTAAGTGTACTTTCTTATACAGGATGGCCTATATCATGCACCAAAATTTATAAATATATGAAAATTTCACGTAGCTTGACAGAATCAAAGTAATGTCGTTTGCCGTCGCTTGTGGATACTCAGAATATTTTTTGCATTCCATCTAATTACATTAGTAGTAATTAATTTATCAACTTCTCAAATATGATACTTAGAGGAAAAGTGTCAGTGAGAACATTGTAGAGCAACATGAAAAACTCCTGGTACAGATTTCTGTAGATGAAAGTAGATGAAGTAAATGAAAGGAAAGGAAGACGAATATTAAAGCAGCGTTCGGGCGACCATGTTTGTTTCCATCCGCAACCTCCTGCTCGCGTCCCACAAGCCGACAGGGTGCAGACACGGCAGCCACCTCACCAGTCGCACGTCAACATAGAAATCTTCCACGTCACGCTGTGAACACCGAGCGCAAAGCTCCCCCATCGACACCGACCAGTATCATGACCGTATCACCGCAAGCCTTGGACATACCCAAGTACACTGGATCAGTGGTTGATGGGCCAGTGAAAGATTGGTTCTCGATATCCACGCATCTGCTGCATCATGGTCGGAACGGGATATTGTCACCAACTTGAATGATTACGTCAGGGGTGAGGCGTTTTGTTTCTCCCTCACTCACATCTTCTAAAACAACGAATCATGGTAAAACATCAGCGATGGTCAGTCGATTTCAGGTATATGTTGAAGACCCCTCCCATACCCAAGAACCAGGCACATTTCAACTGCATGGCCGCAGTCACCCGCAGCCTTCACTTAGTTATCATCATCAGTGCTAAAGAAGGTCTCGTATGAGGAGATCAGCGATGAGTTTCTCAGGTCACGAGAAGACGAGGCACAAACGCACATCATGCATGATGATGACTACTACAGAGCCATCTTCACCATCTACGCTCTCGACACGCCGCAGGAATCACGTCCCTGAACCATCTGACGCGTTCACACCGTTACGTACGGTGTGAGCGTACGCCGATATGTACGACCCACAACCGGGATTCACGTTACGTGGCACTTTAACAGCTGTATGACAACGCCGCATCCCAAGCACCAGTAGCGCACCCAGGATCTCTGCCAGGGGGGGGGGGGGGTTGACAGTTTGCCAATACCATCTAAACAGCACTAATTTCGATTTCTTCACAGAAAATTGTCAAAAAATGCGCTTTTTGCGAGTGTGCAGACGATTGCGCGTCTTACATCTTAGTTGCAGTAATCAAATGCGTAAGGAAAGAAAAGGGGTTAAACAAAAGGCGGGGTTAAGTCGGCCTCAGGGGGGGGGGGGTCCAACGCCTGAATCCCCCCCCCCCGGTCGGTGCGCCACTGCCAAGCACAACTACTATTTACTCTAACGAAGGGAATTCGACTTGCTAACCGACAATAGGCCAGAAGGAAACCACCAACAGCATGTGCTCTTTTCGTAAGGAATACAATGCTCTTTGAGCAGCTACGGATGAGCCATGTACATTTGGAGACAAAACCACTTCGCAATAAAGAAACTTCCTTCCGCGTAAAACATACCAAAGAACCACTGCCACTGCTGAAGCGTTGCAAGCCCTAAGCCTCCAACCCTGCCATGTGACAGTAGCGTGCATTCATAATGTCCCCGCAGCAGCCTCAGAAGAGCCTTCTGTGAAGCCTGGCAGAATGATATTGCCACCAGAAAAGTCTCCCAAAACCGAGCATTGTACCAGCTACCGATAGATTACCGCGTCAATTTGCAAAACAAATTAAATGCTAATTCTGATGGAAATATTACCTCAGCAGCTCCCGGAGAAACATAATCAATATCAACATCAACTCCATCAACAACTTCAGCGACCACGAGGACGGATTCGACACAAACGACGACGAACAGCATCACCGAAAGCACAGATGCGACAAGAAAGGCGTGAACGCGCAAGCCAACTAAACCCAAGGCGAACCCTAGTAGGTCGTGTCCCAAGAAAAGAACATCATTAAGGACCTTTTCAACTCCACCAGTCAAGACTACCTCTATTGTGGGGACAACCGCGAAGAAACCGCATGCGACGGTGAAAAGGCAGGGTGCCACTTTCTGGCCTTAGAAGCCTCGAACACCGAGCAGTCACTTCAGAAAACACGTATCTACAACCATCAAAAACGAGAAAATTCACGCGCCAACGGTACCTATCACGTAAGTGCAATATACCAAAGACAACTCGCAACGTGCATCCTTTAATCGTGCACTAGTTTCAAGAGCAATCACTGCTCCTGCTACTTTAAGACGCTTGAACTGTACTCATTTGTGTCAAGAGCTGTACGATCAGCGTTCACGAGCTATGCCGCATGTAGACGTCGTTCGAAGCGCAAGTTAGGCTCGCCCACCAGAGGTATGCTAAGCTTCACCGCAGAGATACACTTTTATATGAAGTTGCCAAGAGTTATAGAACCATCTTGAGATATTGGACTAACCGCGCAATTTTTGGTTTTCATTTATGAGCCTCCTATTGTTCCCGCACATATCGTGTGTTGCGCGTGCTCTCTTGGGAGGAGGCCGAACATGTGGATGGACAGTAGAGGAAAGTAAAGGAAGACGAAGAAAAAAAAGCAGTGTTCGGGCGACCATGTTTGTTTCCATCCGCAACCTTCCGACCGCGTCACAAACACACACACAATATATATATATATATATATATATATATATATATCATAAGAAGCCAACAAACACTGACACCAAGGACAACATAGGGGAAATTACTTGTACTTACAAACTGAATTACAGCAGTGATATATTAATAGAAATGAAAATGGATGACAAAACAACTGGCTGCAGGTGGGGAAGGATACCACGTCTTCCCATTATACGTGCGATGCTCTTAGCATTGAGCTACCTCGGTGCAATGTCCCATCAACTTTCTGGTCGTATTTGTTTTGCAACTAGAAATAACCCTGCGAGTGTTAGCCAGCGCCACCACTCACAAACCTAGACGGCGGATCTCGAACATGCTTTCTGTCGCAGGCGTCACGAGTACGTGATCTTTTTGATGAGGATGTATGGTGTTTAATGGCGCAAGGGCCAGGTATGGCCAAAGAGCGCCAGTACGTGATCTTTTTGGGTGAAGACAACTAGTCAATAAACCCACATATGCTACCGAAAGCCATATAAGGTTGACATAAGGTTGGCAATCTTATGTAGAGCCTGAAGGCATACATAAGGTTGAGAAGCCCATAACCCCGAACTCGGCCGAGTTTGTCTTCGCCGAACAAGTAACTAGGAGTGCTTGGAACGTTCTTATATGTAATATACTTGCGTTGAGATTGCAACATATACCATCAAAATTGCTAAGCACAAGACGTATAAAAGATAAATCATGGATGACCAATGATGTTCGGCGACTTTTTGTGAAGTTTACCAATGTCAAAACCAGCTATCGAGCAATGAATTAGTTTCTTTCCTTACAAGTCATATGCGGTCAAAATTTAGACATCCAAAAGCGTGATTTCTTTATCACGTTACATGCAAAGATACAAGCAAATGAGACAATATGAAAACATGTGGAGAACAGCAGGAAATAGAAGGTTCGCATATCCCATTTTCTACACTGAAATCCGTATCGAACCGAAACTCCTGCCTTTTCCTTCCAGTTTTCATACAGTTTCAAATGTGGAGCGAAAACTCCCATTTCAAACCGGTTCATGCTCATTTGCCTACTGTTGCGTCATATGTTACAAGCCATTCCCATACATTGGAGAAAGTGCCTGCAAGGGGGATGAAGACGACGATCGACGAAGCGCTCATGTGGTTGTTGTACTGTCATCTAGGCTTCTCTCTATATGTTCTGTCAGCACATTTTCTCTTTTGTTTTGCCTACTCTTATCCCCGCCACAGTATATTCACAATTAGCACCATTAAGAAAAAACACTCAGCTCACGCAGTGCTGATATTGGGAAAACGGCCTACTCCTTGCAGGCAAATCTGTCAAAAGAAAACTTTAAAATTCGCCTATTAGTACAATGCGTCTAGCTTACGTTGCATTCATAAGGTCAAAACTGGAGTGACTCCGACGTGTGGGATCCGAATTGCAAAAAAAAAAAAATGGTGCAGTTTCGCCCGAAAGGCGAAGCATCGAATGCGATAGCAAATTAGTAGTAAGGATAGTAGTTTTATCGGCCGTATAAACTTGTAAACATTAGCTTACTAACTAAATTAATAAGCACGCTGTCACGCGTGCACAGGAAAACATGAACACGTCTCGCTCGATGACCGCGGACACTCGCTGACAAAACAGTGGAGTGAGGAGGTGCGGCAGCAGCAGCGAGTGAATTGACCTTGGTGCCGTCTCTAGCTTCAACGCTGACTAAACGTCGAAAGCAAGCGCATACAAAGCTACCGGCAATAGTTGCACTTGCTCCACGTCGCAGATCGCTTTCGTAAGCAGCAGCCGCCGCCGGAGAAAAACCACCCCTCCCCCTTCCTCGCCTTCTTCCTGTGGCTCGCGCGCGGAGGAAGAAGCGAGCTTGCGCATGGCCTTTCTCTCTTGCGCCCGCGAGATTGAGCCGCGATCGTCGGCTGATGCTCGCAAGATTTCACTCAAACGTACAGCGTACGGCGCGCGTTGACGATGTTACCATGTTTGGATTTTAACGGAGCAGCACAGCGATGTCCACAATCGCAGCGACGGCAGAACTGCGTTAAAGTTATTGCTATCGCAATAAAATATTATGCACTTGAAAGGGTTTGAAGACAATCAGTTAGATTTATATCTGCGAAGTACAAAAGCGTATATTCTTTTTGAAGTATAATAAGCTCAATAATGTGCTGATGTTGGAAGCTCGAAGAAAATTTAGACGCCTTTCATTTCTTCACAACTGCCTTTCCGGAAAGACTAATCTAACTCTCCGAAAATCTGTTTGGCATATTACTACGAGGACAACTCGACATAGTCAAGAACATTCCTTAGCACCAATACTCACTCACACAAACGCATTTAAATGCTCGATTAGTTTTTTTTTTCTCGCGCCCAGTCACTGATTGGAATTCCTTTCCACCTAGCATATTTAGGTCAGATGATTTTGATAATGAATTGTAGTGCCATGTTTTGCATCTCTAGCGGCCCTAGTTGTTTGACGCTTCAAGTTATTTGGCCGCACTGCATCAATAAATTGTTATTGTACAGGTCATAGATAATACTGCGGGAAACAGCACCGCTAGCTGCATTGCAGTTCGTGTAAATGATGTCCTGAAAGAAAATATTGAGAAGGAGTATAGACGTTTTCGTACCTTGCTTTTTTAAATGTGACTAAAACTCCTGCTTTACCACAAAAATATGGGGGTGAGGATTGCTGACGGAGGGCTTATAGCACCACGTATAGGGTACTTTATTGCGATAAAGCTTATAGAATGAATGCCTGCAAGGCCTAAGGTGTAGCCACATTCTGGTTTAATGACGTCTTGTGCAAAACTGCTAATGGCTTCTCATCAACGACGCAAACCTAAGATGAGGAGGACCAAACAGATGGGAAATGCCGCAACGCTTTAAAGGTAGTATACGCCATTGACATGATGCCTCTCCAATGCCGGCGTTGACCAAGTGCTGCCCTAATGAGCTGTTTACAGCTATTCACTGCAAAAGAAATTAAATAGCGAAGCCCAACGGATGATTGCTTACTGATTATACAGCTGAAGAAGAACCACAGGAGATGATTTCGAATTCTGACGTGCAATCTGGGGCAGCGGCAGAGCTGTGGCGCTAAACACGGCATAAGTCTTTATTTATCTTTGCCGGAAAACAGTAGAGCAAATGTTGCCCAAATGTCGGCCGCACAGCTGCAAGCACTAATGGTACTATCAGGAATATAAATTCACAAGTGATCACATCTGTCATTCATTCGAACTCTGACATTTGTAACATAGTTTTTGAGACGCATATTTCTCTCTTCCTGACCTGGACATGCTCCGAGGAACCAACAGCAGCCGAAGTAGCTACGTGTTCTATGCTTTTCTGAAATATAGTACTGCCGGAATGCGCAATGTCACAGAAAGGAGACAAGTGTTGGCTATTCCATGGCGCCCATATGTGCTGAATGTGCCACAATCCTACACGGGAAGCGCAAAGAGTTACAGTGAAATGAAACCGTCATCGATTAAAGAAATAAAAGATCCTGGTAAGGCCATCGAACCAGGCCCCGCATATTGACGGCTACACTCGATCCACCTAACAACATAACCAGGAGGCCCGTACTTGGCAGTGTGAGGGTGAATCAATCAACTACTAATATCACTCAAACATACGTCGAAGACAGTTTGGTATATGCGTTACACAGTTTACAATTGCTCCAGTCAAAATGCGTGCAATTATTAGATCTAGTGGCGGATCTTGAAATTTTTGTGTCCCTCGGAGTAGATTGATGCACCCTCACAGATCCATTTTACACAGCATGAAAACCATTGTCAATTGCCATCGCTACGTAGCTAGACGTGTCACAGGCACGTGTGGCTACGTAGGGCTACGTAACGTTCCAAGTAAAATCTTAAAAGAGGTATAATACACACACTTATTTTTTCACTACGTCAGCAGTATTGGGCTTCAAGGCGCGCGGTTTGGCATCAAGTGGCCAGCTACATGGGTACATACTTAAGCGAATAATAATATTCAAAAACAAAACCTATAACATGCCTTCAGTGATGCCTCCACCATAAGGGCTCGAAACAAAACTAGAAATCGAAAGCAATATAATCACGATAATCGCTAGGAAAGGCGAGGGAAGGGTTAAAAAAATTCGTCGGCGCTTCCACTCCGTGAAGATGGTTAACCAGCGAAGCTGAAACGTGCGGCCCCAGTGTTTATCACTTGGTTAATCCTGAGGGTTCATTAAAGTATTTCTCAACTACGAGGTTACCCACACGTTCGGCTGCGACGTAGAGAACGACGTCAGTGACGGAATGCCCGCAGTCCACCGTTTTCGCTTGCGTTAGAAGTCTCGAGTGCTCGCCGGCGTGGTTAGCGGCATTCGCCCGCCATTGCCACTTGCGATTCTTCGAATTTAATTGCTTCAAAATTGAATCTTTCGATTGCGTAAGACAATGAACTGCTCATACCACTCTAAACGCGGCCTCCCCCATAACGACGACAGAAGAGAATAGAAATTCTACAATCGAATAATGAGCGGCAACGCAACCAGCTGTGGAAGAAGACGACGACGGCGAACGCGGGAGAAGTGGCACAACCGCGTACGACACTGTAATATGTGATGTCATATTTCATTTTGTAATAGAAACAAGGAGACTGCCATGCTATTTTTTTCACAGCACAACAAAAATATTTGGTTCAAATTTCAAGATGCTATAGCATGAAAATTATTATTAACTATTAGAATTCATTTATTATCTCACTCTTAAGTAAGAAAATGCCATTTAAGTATCCATCATTTTTCTTTGCACTGCCGCCCGATTTGTGGCCAATCCACCGTAGTGGGTTGGGATATTTCTCTAGGCACCAAACCAAACCAAACGAGCGCGTGCCGAGCACGAGCGCAACCCGAGCGGTGGTGGTGGTGAAAAGCATTTAATTGGCTATATACACAGAGAGGTGCTCGGGTAGACGCCCCTAGTGGGTCTCGCCCCTTGCAAAACTGGGCGGAGTCCCTGGGCCCCATTGGTCTTGACCGCTGCGCAGGTCCGCCGAACTAGGGCTTGTTGGGCCGATAGTTCCTGGCAGCCGAGCAGGGCCGCCTCCCAGTCCTCTCGGGTAGGGGAAGGGGTGACGAGGAGGAGAGAAGGATTTTGCCTGCATGCCCAAACGATGTGGAAGTTGTCGGCCACCTTCCCACAGAATGAGCAGCGGCCGTCGAAAGAAGGATCAAAGTGCTTGTGAACCGCCGGGCACAGCAGGGTGTTTGTAAAGAGCCTAAGAAGGTTCATTCGCCAGCTTTACCCAGTCCCTTCATAGGATCCTGGTAACGCGGGTGTTCGGCACGCTAGTGCTCAGTAATCTCTTTAAAAGAAAGAAGAGGGCTCTGATTTGTGCCAGGGTCCTCCCAGGTGAAGCCTAGTGCTCGGTAAGTGAGTGTGCGGGCTGCCTCATGGGCGGCTTCGTTACCTGGCATACCTTGGTGGAAGGGCACCCATATGATTGAGCGATGAGTTGGATCGCAGTCGCGAATACTGCGGCGAAGAATTTTGTCAGCGAGAGGAGTGATGCATCCGAATTGAAAGTTACGACAGGCTCCGCGCGAGTGTGAGGATGAATTTAGAGTCGGGATGGGAGGCTGCGAGGGCGATCGCCACCTACTCCGCGTGAGATGAGCTGGGTGCTCTGAACGAGAGGCCGTCCACTTGTCTTTTCTCGTGTATGATTGCAACCGTGTACCATCCTCCCTGGAGTGGTTGGGGCCTGCAATATCGACGCAGAAGACGTGTTTCTTAGAGCCATAGTGGCGGTGCAGGGCATCAGCCCGCGCCTTGCGACGGTATTATGTGTCCTCCCTGTTTATTTTAGTTGGAAGGGGTCGAACATACAAGGAGCGTCTCCACAGTTGGTGCACTTGAAGCCTTTCCATCGTATGGTGGTCATGTTTAATATGTAACCGGTCCAAGAGGCGGCGACCGGATACGGTCTGGGCGGGACGCGTGTGTTGGATAAAGAGATGCGCCTCGCGAAGTTCCCGATAGGTGTTCACCACCCCCAACGCGAGACGACGCGCGTTGGAAGTGCAGACCGGGAAGTCGAGGGCTCTCTTGAGCATTTAACGGAGTACAGCCTCCAAGCAATCTTCGTCATGTTTCTGTAAGCGGAGGTAGGGAGTCGAGCACAGTACTAGTTACGAAGGCAAGTGCGAGCCGCACCGCATCCTTACTTCGCAACCCTCCTCGCTTGTAGGAAAAGCGACGAACCACCCGGCCGACCTGGTCGCGGACTTTGCGGAGTTTATCAAGAGTTGTGTATGCCTTGTGATGTTGATTAATGAGGAGACCGAGTATTCGAATCTCCTCCACTTCTCGGATGGGGCCGCTGGCGAAAGAAAGCTGAATTGAGATTTTGCATTTCGAGGAAGGTCGAATATGCAGAAATTGAGACTTGGACCGGGAGCATTGAAGGCCGCAGTACGTGGCATAGTGGTCTACTATACTCGTCGATGCTTGCAGGCATTCCTCCATCTCTCATATGTTTCCCGTAATGGCCCAGATGGTGATGTTATCGGCGTGCAGCGCATGCTGAACACCGTCGACACCTGCCAGCTGTGCCGGAAGGTGTGTCATGGCAATCTTAATGAGAAGCGGGGAAAACATAGCACCTTGCGATGTGCCCCGCGTTCCCTTCTCAAACGGGTCGTACTCGGTCTCTTGTACGCGTATATAGACCAAGCAGTTAAGAAATGTTTGATGAAGTCGAATGTACGAACGCCGCAGTTGGCTTCGCTAAGATGCTTAACTTCGTGCTTAACATTATCAAAGGCACCCTTCAGATCGGGTGCCAGGACTATCTTGTCGTTGTGTGCGTGTTCTGTGGGTTCGAGAACGTCTTGATGAAGCTGTAAAAGGATGTCTTGTGCCGACTTATGAGGTCGAAAGCCGAACATGGTGTCGGCGAAGGCGTTTGTCACAAAAGAGCGCGTAATCCAAGCGCGCGCCGCGTGTCACGCAAGCCAGCGAAAGAACACGCTGGCCCCGTGGCAACTTCAGCAGAGGGGGGAGAGCGCATAGGCCTCAACAGCAACGCCGAACAACGGGCCTAGACGTCGAAAGAGCATCGCCGAAGCGACGGTGACCGGACAGAGAGAGAGCAACGCGTCGCGCCGAGAAACATTTCACCCGGAGTCGTAGAGAGATGCTACAGCGTGAGCGTACGCCAACGGGATGAGTCATCTACCCCCCTCGACGACGTACTGACGGCGGCGGTCGAAGGTGCGAGAAAAGACTAGAAGATTCTCAGCCTTTGGCCATGCTACGGGATCACGACTCCGATAGGAAAGGTCAAGAACGCTTGTGACGGCTATATAAGCGCAGTGCGAGAATCACAAGGGGGTTCAGTCCGCACCAGTGAAGAGATGTAACGTGAAGACCGAGCGTCTGCGGAAGAAGGGGATTCCCCGGCAAGCTAGTCGACGAGTTAATCGAGCGTCTGCATTTCCGGAAGAAGTTTCTTCTTCAAATTTGTCCCGAGCTACGCCAAGATCGTCTGACAAGACCAACACGGGTGAATACGATTGGACACTTAGTGTTCCTTTTCATTTTGTAATCTACGTGTGGACTCTTAGTGCTTGTCGTGAATTATTTTCTTGTGTTTGTTAATACTCATCTGATTTGTATTCATCAATTATTTTCTTGTGCTTGTTAATACCCCTCTGATTTGCATTGTGTTGTGTCTAGCCTAAGTGTGCAAGAGTGTGTGCAACTGCCTTGTGTGAAGAATATATTTTGTTTCGACAACTCTGGGCTCTTACTCGGTCTTTGGACAGCAACCGGCGTTCGCTGGCGCACCAGAGGGCCCATTTCTATTTGTCCTTGCTTTCGTGGGATTATTTTCGGAAGCTATAAGTTCGCCTTTGGAATTTGGTCCGGCGTTTGCGCCTCGTTCACGGGGGTTGTGACAATATTTCTGGCGTCCGCGACAGGACCTTTCAGGTGCGAATTGTGTCCATAGTAGGGAGAAAGAGCCTAGGGTCGTTTACATTGTCATCGGAAACGATTTTGAGTGTTTGCTACCGTTTTGCTAACTTGTGTGCAATTGCAGTTTGATAGTGGAATCTAGGCAGAATATTTTGCACGCGGCTAGATTTTTACGGCGCATCATGGATCTCGAGAAAGTAGTTGCCCTTGGTGAGAAGATGGGTCTTTCCGGAGCGAACTACGCAAGTGGGTTAGTCAGAAGGAAAAAGAGCCTGTAGAAGAGAGAAGCTAGCGGCCGAAGGGCCAAAGAAGAAAGAGAGCGGAGCGACAGATAAAAGAAGAAGAGAGGCGATGGAGCGAATAGAGGAAAGAGAAGCAAATGAGCGACAGATAAGAGAAGAAAGGGAGGCGAAGGAGCGACCGATAAAAGAAGGAAGAGAGAAGGATCGACAGAGAGAAGCTGAAATAGCCGAGAGAGAAAGACAAAGACAGCACGAGTTAGAACTCGAACGACTTCGTTTGCAGCAGCGCACAGACGCTCCCGCCCAGGCAACAGTCGAAAGCACTGAAAAGGAAGACACTAGCTTCCCTCTGAACCCAAGCAAGCTGCTTGTGGCAATTGATGAAAGAAAAGATAATCTGGATGCTTACTTGCACAGATTTGAGACAGTTGCTAAGAGCCAGAATTGGCCAGAGGATCAATGGGCCACTGCATTGAGCACGGGTTTCAGTGTAGGAGCACTTAGTGTGTACGGAACGTTGACGCCAACCGATGCCTCTAATTATGGAAGGGTGGAAGTCACCCTACTAAAGAGATTTAGGTTCACCGTAGAAGGCTTCCGAGATAAGTTTAGGGCCGGGAAGCTCGCCGATGGCGAGACTGCCACGCAATTTGGGGCGTGGCTCAGCCACTATTTTGATAGTTGGACCGAACTTTCAAAAACTGCACAGGAGTACGGTGCCCTTAGAGAACTTCTGATCAAAAAGCAATTCCTCATCAGTTGCCACCCGAGCCTGTCACTCTATCTGGAAGAACGGAAAGATGAATCACTTCAAGATATGTTGGAATTGGCAGACCAATTTTTGGAAGCACAGGGAGGCACCAATCTCTCCAAGATCAAAAAACAGGAGCCAGAGGACGCAAGGAAACCGACATCCGATGAAAGGAGAAACCTTCAGAAGCCTGTTCCGAGGTGTTATCTCTGTAACCGACAGGGCTATCATGCTAGCAATTGCCGGAGCAATTTTACACGCCCCAATGATGTCAAATGTTTCAAATATCGGCGAACTGGGCACAAAGCCGATACATGTCGCAACGGATGGAAAGAAGTTCCCCAGGCATCCTGTGTGTATGCCCCGCCAAAACATCAAGAAGAAGACATAAACGACGACTTCGTAGAACTCCGAGACAGAAAAAGAATTCCAGTTGTTAATGTGGTGATGACACAACGCCCAGAATTTCCCGATAAGGGATACCTGTGTTTGTCGGAAGAATGGCAGACGAACAAATCACGGTGTTACGGGATACCGGCACCAGCACAGTGATCGTACGAAGGGACTTTTGATCAAAGACAATGAGCTCACGGGCGAAAGCCGTTTAGTATACCTGGCCGATGGTACGGCTAGGAAGCTTGCCGAAGCCAAGATTGAGGTCGAGACCCCATATTACAGTGGGAATGTCACTGCTCTTTGTATGGACAGTCCACTGTATGACTTAATCATAGGTAACGTTGAGGGAGTTCGAGCACCAGACGATCCAAAACCTTTGGAGGAATCACTGAAGATCGTACCCTAGACGATCGAGGAAGCTGGCGGAAAGCCATCAGCAGCTGACGAGAACACCGCGGCAGCAGACACCCGAGCTCAAGCAAAGGCTCAGGCAAGGCCTTTCCGGCCCCTTTCCGCGCCAATTTCGAAAATAAACCGACCGCGACTCATAACAATCCGAAACCCTTCCATCGAAAATCCAAGGACAGGAAATTCAAATTGAAAAACCGTTGACGACTAGTGTGTGGTGCAAAGGGTTTGACTGAGTGCACCGAGTGTTTATTTATGTATCATGGACATAGTGGTTGTTTGTGTTCTCTAAACTACCCTTTCATAGTTTTGTATACTTGTTGCACATGTTATATTTCATATGTTTGGCTTGTTACGCGAGATATGTATTTTGTTTAGTACAAGTGTAATTGTTACGCGAGGGATATGTACCTGTGTGATTTTTTTTGTCTCAATGTATCGCGAGTAAAGACGTGTGAATTGTGTTGGACTGATTATGCACTTACGGACTCGTGTGTAGCTGACATTTTGTGCACACTTCTTTTGTGTTTTCTTGAATATTATTGCATAATATTCTTAAAGTGGGGGCACTGTCACAAACGAGCGCGCAATGCCAAGCGCGCGCCACGTGTCACGCAAGCCAGCGAAAGAACACGCCGCCCCGCGCAACTTCAACAAAGGGCGGAGAGCGCATACGCCTCAAACAGCAACGCGCAACAACGGCGCCTAAACGGCCGAAAAGAGCATCGACGAAGCGACGGTAGCCGGAGAGAGAGAGATGCACACGCGCGCGCCGAGACAAGATTCTCACACCGGCGAGTCGAAGAGATTGCCACAGCGTGAGCGTGAGCCCACGAGTCCATGATCGTCATCACCCCACCCCCCCCCCGCCCCCTCGGCAACGCTTCGATGGCGGCGGGTCTAAGGTACGAGAGAAGACGAGAAGATTCCCAGGCTTTGGCCATGCTACAGGATCACGACTCCGGTAGGACGGTTCGAGAACGCCTGTGGAAGCTATACAACCGCCGTGCGAGAATCATCTGGAGTGGGGTTCAGTCCGCACCGGTGAAATGATGTAACGTGAAGACCGAGCGTCTGCGGAAGACGGGGATTCCCCGGCAAGCTAGTCGACGATCTCATCGAGCGTCTGCATTTCCGGAAGAAGTTCGTTCTTCGAGATTTGCCCGAGCTACGCCGAGATCTTCCGACTCCAGGACCAGCACGGTGAATACGATTCGACACTTTGTGTTCCTATTCATTTTGTAATTTACGTGTTGGACTCTTAGTGCTTGTCGTGAATTATTTTCTTGTGTTTGTTAATACCCATCTGAATTGCATTATGTTGTGTATAGCCTAAGTGTGCAAGTGTGTGTGTAACTGCCTTGTGTGAAGAATATATTTTGTTGTGTTTTGACAACGCTGGGCTCTGACTCGGTCTTTGGACAGCAACCGGTGTTCGCTGGCGCACCAGAGGGCCCATTCCTAATTTTTACTTGCTTTCGTGGGATTATTTTCAGAAGCTGATAAGTCGGCTTTGGAATTTGGTCCGGCATTTGCGCCTCGTTCACGGGGTCTGTGACAGTGTTCTTGCTCTCGAGATATTACGAGAGGCGGTCACGGACCATCGTTTCCACGAGTTTCCCTACACATGAAGTGAGGGAGATGGGCCAGAGATTACCTATGTTTACCGATTTCCCCGCCTTCAGGATAAATGTTACCAATGATGTCTTCCAGTCGAGTGGCAACGAAGCGTCCCCGGGCCAATGGCGTTGATGTATTCAAGTAAGGTTCCGTACGCCCGATCTGGAAGCTTTGCCAATATTTAGACTGTTACCTTATCCCTCCCGGGCGCCGTCCCCTGCGCATTTGTGCAAGAGCCACGCGAAGGTCGTGAAGTTGAAAAGGCTGATCTATTTCCGGATTATCGCAGCCTGAATACAAATAATCCATCCCTCGCGGGTCTCGATCCTGATTTAGGTATTGTGAGCACAAAGCGTTCGCTAACTGCTCCGTGTTTCCTTGAAATTGTGTAGTGCGCGAGTGAGGTGTTTCTGGGTTTCCGATCGTGTTTGCGTAGGCTCTATGAGACTCCTGAAGAGCCGCCAAGTGCTGCGGCTCGACATCTGTCTTGCTGCGCTGTTACATCTATCTACCCAGTAATTGCCGGCGAACTGGGCAGCGTACTCGGCTGCTTGCTGCTTAAGGTCAGAGATGCGAGCGCGGAGTGTACGATTGTGTTTCTGCCGCCGCCATCGTTTGGTTAGACTGCGGCGAGTTTCCCAGAGGTGCATCAGGTGGTTATCCACGTCCGGTGCACATTCCGTAAGCTGTATCCCCCTTTCCTGTGAAACGGAGTGCTTGCATGAGTCCATGTGCCCAAGTGGAGTAGTCTTTTTCCAAGAGAGAAGTTACTGGAAGGGCGTGACGGAAAGCATTCCAGTTGGGAAGTTTGGCTTTTGCATAGGTGCGATATAAGGGTCGAGTGTAAATGACAGTGTTCAGTATGCAGTGGTCGCTACTGAGGGTGTCCGTGGTGTTGATCCAGCCTCCATGTCGGATGTGTTGCATGAGGGTAAGGTCGGGGCAGGTGTCCCGAGTGATGGAAATCCCTACACGTGTTGGGCGGATCGGGTCGGGTAGAAGAGTGATGCCCAGGGTAGATATAAATCTCGCCAAATGACCACCACGCGGCTCTTCCTTGAGATACCCCCCCATATGACAGGGGCGTTAAAATCGCCCACTATAATCAGCCGATGGCGACCCGTACTCCTAAGCGCTGCTCTAAAGATGTTAGAAAAGGTTACGTTTTTAGTTACGGGGGCAGTATATATTAAGTGTGTGTACGGGGCTATCTGTTCGCTGCAGGGGAGGACAGAGGCCATCACGTAAGAATATTCCAGATTTAGCTCAAGATCAACCTCCTGCGCTGTGCCGCCTTTATGGACTAGAATACAGGTGCACGGGTCTCAGCTGAAAAGCGTTATATCCCGAGCGCTTAACCGCAGCCCCCGTTTCTTGCAACGCAAGGACTGCAACGGGATGTTCGAGGTTGTCAATGTACGCCCTTAAGTGGGCACGTTTCGTCCTGTCTTTGAAACCCCGACAGTTCCATTGTACAAGGAGGAGAGCTTGCTGTCTTTGCGGGAGCGCCGCCCTCTAGGGGGTTCATTGGGAGGGACGGCAGCCATGTTGATTTGAAGGGAGATTGCCTTGGAGAGCCGGCTTAGGTTCTTCACCTGCAGCGGGAGCGATTCCGGCTCCTCCGTGAGTTTGGTTAGATCGATGAGTCGGGTGAACTTTGACGGCCGGTTCGCATCTTTGAGGGTTCCTGTTCGACGGAGAAGCGGAGGTTGCTCTAGCCACGTCGTAATGTTGGCCGTCACGGCGGCTGTAACACGTGGCTTTGACTGCCTTGAGAAGGTTGTCTCGAATTGGCCAAATTTGACCCTGAGTGGCAAGGGCGTTCGCAAGGGCGTTTTCTATGCGGTGAAACGCAAGTCGAGCTAGAGGGTGGTCGCGTCAGAGCTGTTCACAGGGTCAGAATTTCAGCATATGTTGTATTTTCTACCACCATCACAAGCCCTTAGCTGCTCGACACGGCCCGCGACACGGCGGAGATGCTCGGCCTCGCTGTCCCGACGGGGGAGCGGCCGGCTGCGCGCTAAAGCGCGCCCTAAGACCTAATAAAGTTTTTCATCCGTCCATCCATGTCAAAAACCCTTATAGCCAGCCTCACCGCATATGCAGCTTACGGAATTCGGCAGAAGCGATGTCGTCATGTCAGCGTAGTTACATTCCCTCGACGCGTGCTTAGCATCAGCTTCTGAAGAAATTGTTTTTGCTGCTCGTAATTGCGCTTAAGGGTGGCCTGTTCTCACTCATATTCTAGCACTAAACGAACCAGCAAGTGCCCACCCGAAAATCCACGTCTCAACCTGAAGGAAGCCGCAAATTATCTGTTCGTGAACACTGAGTATGCAGTTTTAAAAGCGAAGCTTTTCTTTGCGAACTTCGGCGAGTTACGTGACCGTGGGTGCTGCGACCTGGCTGTTCATTTGTCGAATCTGGCAACCAATCACTGCGGAGCGCGTGCGCCACTGGGTTCCTTGCAACACCACCAGATGGCGCTCGCCTCCGTGGCAGCAGTGGCGCCGGCCGTGTGGGGGAAAGAAGAAAAGAAGTACTACAAAGCGTGCCTGCGCGTATCTGCGACTGCACGATGACGAGAAAGTAAACGCTTCTTGCGAATAGACGGGATTCGTATTGCGCTAGGTGCGCATGCAGATGCTTCCCCTGGAACCGTGGTACGTTCATGGCGTCCATCGTACTTGCTAGTGCAGCAACTCCACTTAACAAAAGACTCGGTATAATTTATGCGCGCCCGCCCTTGTGTGTGTGTGTATCTGTGTGTGTTTGTGCGTGGACTCGTGTTTAGACTATGTGTGCACTCACACAGAGCTTTGCTGTATAGAGATTGAAACTCGTTGGATCTGCTGCATTTTTGCTTTGAATATCAACCTTAGCGCTAGCCTGGTTCACCCATCACGGCGCGTGTGCTGTGCATATCTCTTTGTGAAGCTTTGGAAAGGCGTAAGAATTCACATAAGAAATTTTTGAGCAGCTGCAGTCAAATGAGCTAATGCCTTTACGTAGCATCTGCGGGGTAGCTGAACACGAGAATTGGACTAGGTAGAAATGAGAGCGAAGCAGGCGATCACAAGTACGGTCTCTTGTCTGCTTTTTCATTACAATGGCGCCATCGCAAGTCGTTCAACGCCCATAGATACTCCCTGGCTCTCATCCTTCAACGCAAATACCCCACGCACGTACCCGATGCATGTATCCGACGCAAGTACCCGACGCAAGTACTCCTCCGTGGACGTTACCTGTCCATTACACTTATTCTCTCTGTTAACTACTATAAGGTTCTCTTCATCACACAAATCCAGAACTAGAGAGCCGTTGTAATCAGTATATCCGTCTAAATCGTCCATGTGTGCGTTAATATCTCCCACTAATATCACCTGGCCCGATTTACTGAACTCATTAATATCGCTTCTAATGCAATCAACCAATTCTTTATTTTTTCCTCTGCTATCACTACCTGTCCATAAGTAAGCTACTCCCAGCCACGTCTTTTTATCTTCCCATGTGCCCCTAATCCACAAATGCTCTTTACATGTCTCGTTTACCCTTTGCCACTTCAGACCTCGCCTAATTAGTACGCCTACGCCTCCGCCTTTCCTTGATCCGATCATTCTGTTGCACCCTTCCCATAAAAAAATTGTCAATAACAGGCGGCTGCTTCAAATCTCGTAGATGGGTTTCGCTCAAGGCATACACGCTTATCGCTTCATCATTCAGCTGCGCTTGAATTTCCAGCCATTTTTCCTGCTTGCGACCACCCTGCATGTTAATGTAGCAAATTGTACCTTCTCTATTCTTATCCTTTCTGCGTCTTTTCTTGACTCCCGATCATCTAATTCGGCCCTTTACCGGTGTTTCGCTACGTTCAATAGTTAATCCTGCTTCCTGATTGCCTGGGGCCCGCCTAAAGAAGCTACAGCTCGCGCCGCGAATCCACGTCCGACCGGTGTTGCTACCCTTTCACTAAAATGTATCCCGTCACGCGCAAAAGCGCCGTCGCGGCCGGCTCGATGCACTTCTCGGTTGATGTCAATGACCGTAAAATTAATTGCTTTAGCTAGAGTCAAAATTTTCCTGTTTACTGCAAGAACTGCCCTTTCAATTTCATAACCCTGCCTTTCCACCTCTGGCACCGTGCACACCGCGATTTGTACTTCCTTTGAAACATTCCGCACGTCGGTGGCACCTTTGAATATTTGCTTTGTGATCCCTGCCCTCATCCGTGCAGTACGTCAATCACTCCGCCTATTATCACCATTAGGTGTCTCTCCTCCATTGTGTCCCGCAGGCGTTCCTTGGCCTTCGCTATCACCTCTCAAATCGGCTTTCCCGGAAGCGCGCTAACCTGGACTCGTTCGCCTGCACCTACCCTCTCTGTTATCCTCGGTTCTACTTTACGCATGTTGGAATCCCCATCAGACAACTCGACGTTTTTCTTCCCCCTCACTGCCGAAAGCTGCCCCCGAGGTCACCATGCCCTCGCCTCCTTTCTTATCCTTGCCCTTGGCTTTGTTTTCTCCCGCGGCCGCGTCAGTGGTATCCCCTAAGTGTTCGCCATGGTTGCCAGCGTGGCGGGTTCGGCTGTCTCTGCACTCGCATCAGAGCCAGCTCCGTTTGCGGTGCTCGCCTCGATGGGTTCACCATTGCGTTGCGGAATGGTGGCCCTCAGCTGCATTTCTGCGTTAGCTAGCTTTGCTTATACCTCCTTCCTCTGCTTCTGCTCGCTTTTAAGTTCCTTTTCTAGCTTTCCAACCCGCTTAGCTAGCTTATCCTTCTTAAGCACGCGTTGCGAGAATCTAACTATGCTGAAATGACGACTTCGCTGCAGCCGAATTCCGTGAACTGCATATGCGGTGAGGGTAGCTATAAGGGCTTGTTGATAGGCCATCTTCTATTTTTTAGCAGTGCAGGCAGATCAGCACGGCGGTAGAAAATACAACAGCATAGACAAGACGCTGAAAATTCACCTGTGACTAGCTGTGAACGTCCTCCACGTCTCCTTGCACTAAACTTCCGGAGCAGCTGCTGCGCACTCCAAAATAAATCTAACCTTCCAAGCCTGTTTAAATTAAAGAAGCACGCGCATTATTGGTTACTATTGAAGAAAAGACAACAGTATCATAACGCACAAGTTTCTGTTACATTTGAAAATTTATGCGGTGTCTTGCAGCAAACAACTCTGGGCATCTCACCAGCTGCATCGTCGATGCCGCATGTGAACTGAGCCCTTTAAAATTCGAAGTGCGAGGTGTGCGACTGAAACCACGGAGCAAGAAACCTTTAGCAGTGGAAACTCCGCCAGTTGCGGCGACCAGAAAATGTCACAAGCCCGCGGAGCCACTATCATGCTGGCGGCACTTGGCGGTCTAGAAAGAAATTATCGCCGTCTCGGTTGCCAAGGCAACCGGTCACGTGTGTTGCTCCCGTTCGCGGCCGCGCGCATTGCTCCCGTTCGGCCGCGCGCCTCACAAGCTCTGCACTCACGCGTCCCACCTGTGTCCCATCTTAGGCTAGCACATTCCGAACAAGGGTACAGTGCGCATATCAGTGCTGTTAATATTATGGCCCTCGAACAGACCCCGACAAGAATAGTTGCTGTTTGACTTAAAGACCCACAAAAACAACGTTACGCCGTGCACGCTGAAGCGAACGCCGAACGCCCGTGTCGTCTGCTTAGCGTCTGCTTTCAGCGGGGGGGGGGGGGGGGGGACACGGGCGCCGCCGAAGAGAACACGCCCGTAAATTCCCGGGCTTCTGCTTTTTTTGCTTTCTTTTTGTTGCCGCTTGCATGACGCGCCGCAAGGCGCCGCCACTGCATGCGCCCCCGTCGGCGCAAACGAATGTGACGTTATCTGGTCGCACGCGAGCGCCCGCGCTGACAGGAGTTTCTACTCCTAAATAATCTTCTTCCGTGGACTTCCCATTCCTTTCACCGCGGTCGCACCATGTGAAACTGCCTTCACATAGGCAGAGTGAATGCTCGATCTACTTGGCTCGGTTCTTCGGCACCTGTCAAGCCAGCGCGACGTCACCTATCTTGCCAGTTGCCAGGATTGTGTTGTGTACGGCAGTACCACGAGATGGCAGCACTGCATCTTCGGATATATAAGCGTTCAATAAACGCGGTCGGGGACTTGCCCGCCCGGAGAGTTACCTGCTGTGTCACTCGCCCGCTCGACATGGTGTCAGAAGTGGGATCGGGCATCGCGTCTTGGCTGATCCCGTACTTGCGGCATCGACACACAAGCTCTGGCCCCGCCACTCTCCGTCGAGGAAGTCAACTTTCCTTCGCCATGGCTACCGGTACGCGTATTTCCATTTGCTAGTAGGTACAGCGTTTGACCGCTGGCGCCACGCTGCGCCGCTCGCGCGTACCATGTTTCGAGCCGCCCCCGTTGGAACGGAGGAGGCGTTGACGGAGAAAACGCTGGGCTGGTGGTGACTTAGCCTCCTGTTGGGATTGGTGGTATTATAAACGCATCACTGCTTTGATGATCCAAATATAATCTCACTATCAGGGAGGGAGCAGTCTACCTGACTGGAGCAGTATTTTTTTTTAATTGGGGTGTTGCTACGCTGCGCTCCGCAACACCCCAACGACCGCCGCTTCGCCTCGGCGCCCGGCACCACGGCTGCCGCCGTGGCGCCGGGGTTCAAGCGACCACGCTGGCAAACAGTGAGAGAAAAAAAGGGAAAAGCGTTATATTGAAAAAAATGTGGTTGATCCCTCTTATATAGGAATCGGTATAGAACACGAAAGTGAAACGTGTCTTCACAGAAGTAGTGTAATGTTATTGCACATTGATATATAATGTCTATTGGTGTTTTGTGGCTAAAGCGCCCTTAGGCGTTGATGCACCCACGCTGACGCCTGGTGGCACGTCTCCTCCATCACGACTACAACGTCGATGACCATGAGCAACCGTCGTGCATATGGAAGCTGCACTACGCTGCACACGCTAGCACAACGCGAAAGACGAAGCACGTAACTGACACACTAATACAACGCGCAAGAAAAGCACGTAACTGAATCGTCACCGAGTCAAATCAGCGCGTACAGCGCGTCGTAATTGCAGCCTCCGCGATCAACTTCAGAAACATTTTCAGAGCTAATTGCGGAGGCCACGCTCCGCTGTGCTGAGTACGGTGAACGCCACCTAGGTGGCGTTGGTAGTGCTTCTTGATGCCAGCGTCCCTTCGAATGCTGGCATCGAGGCGTCGTAGTGCTGAGACCACCGAAGCGTTCACTGTCGGTGCGCGTTAGTGTCATAATGCAGTACTTCTCTTTTCTGCTCGTAGGCGGCGGCACCGCCCCGAGCAAGAGCGCGGGTACACGGAGGAGTGTAAAGCCCAGACCACACGTACGCTTGCAAACGCGCGCGAGCTCGCGTCCGCGCGCCCACGCATGCGCAGACGGTGCGGCACGGCTCGTACGCGTCGAAACGCGGCGCGATCTCGCTGATCAGCTCCTCTCAGTTATCGCGCGCCTGGGCTGCCTTGCGTCGGCGCGCCTGGCTACGCAGCGACGGCGCGGTACATTCAACTCTCAGTTAAGCAGAATTTACCATGCAAGAAAGTGCTTCTTCGTCACTTTTTGTGCTAATCTAACAGCTCCAAAAAGATAACAATTACGTTTATAGATATAGAAGCATTTTGAAGCACTGCCAACAACGAAATACGAAGTGGCGTCTGCCAAGGGGTAAACAAGTGAGGCCAGTGAGCGCGCGCTGTCGCGCGTATTTGTGGATGCAAACCGCCATTCCTCGCTAGGCGCGGCAACCGGAAGGCGCGTAGACGCGAGCTTACGCGCGTCCGCAAGCGTACGTGTGGTCTGGGCTTTAGATATATAAGGCGCGTCTGTGTAGCTCTCTGCAAATGCGTTTGTGGCGCAATGGGTTAAACGCTCGGCGATCTATCGTCGCGGACCGAGAGGTCGTGGGTTCGATTTCCAAATTTTCCATGTTTGAGGAACTTTTTCTTCTGGTTTCTTTCTTTGTATTATGTTCTTGTACATTGTAAGCTGACGTATTTCCGTGACGGAAATACGTCAGTGAAGTCTTGGTGGACCCCGGCATAAAACACCTTCGTGTTAAAAAAATGTAGCCAGAGTGGCTTCGAACCCGCGTACGCAAAATCCCGAAGCGAGCGCCGTAACCACTCAGCCATACAGCCACGCTTCCAAGGGTTGCATTCGTACAAACCATATCATTGCGTTCGAGCGCCCTCGGTGAACGGAACCACCTAGAAACGCGGTACGTGCGAGCGGCGCAGCGTGGCGCCAGCGGTCAAACGCTGTACCTACTAGCAAATGTAGTGTTGCTACCGGCACAGGCTCTACCGGAACGCTTGCTGCTTCGTCGGCCGCTGCGTCTCTACATGGCATGGCCCAGCTGCGTCCACCACCGGCGTTTGACTTTGACAACCCCAGCTCCTGGCCCCACATGGCTGCTGCAGTACCAGGACTACTCGTTCGCCACTGGACTTTACACCGCTCCGACGGAGGTCCAGGTGCGCTCTATGCTCTAGTGCATGGGCCCACAAGCCAGGGTGGTCCTCGCGTCCACCACGCTGGGAGACGCGGACCTGAAGGACGTGGTCGCCGTAAAGAAGGCATTCAACGACCACTTCGTCCACCCGCCGAATGAGCTGTACGAGTCTGCTCGCTTTCACCACCGTACGCAGAAGCCGGGGGAGTCGGCCGACGCATTCTACACTGCGCTTCGGACGATGGTCAAGCGTTGCAACTATTCCTCGCCCGACATCGAAGAGCGTCTTGTTCGAGACCGTTTCCTCGTGGGCTTGCTTGACTGCAAGCTCTCGGACCAGCTTTGTCGGAACCTGAGATTGACGTTGCATGAAGCGCTCACGCACGTTCGCCAGCACGAAGACGCCGATAACGAACGCAAGGCTCGTCACTTGGCTGATTCATCGACGCTCGCCATCGACGCCGCCCGCTTTCGCACCAACGTCGCTCGCGTTCGCAAGGAAAAGCCAGCGTCAGCGTCTCCTGATAGGACAACGCAGCAGCTGTGCCCATTGTGCGGACGCACATCGCATCCTCGCGCCGACTGTCCGGCTCGCAGAGCGTCCTTCAATTTTTGCCGCAAAAGTGGCCACTTCGAGAACGTGTGCCTTAAGAAGAAACGCGGCAGCAGGAAGCGCACACCGAAGCCTTCTGCCAGCTCCATCGAGCTACATGCAGTTGCGGGAGAGCGTCCGAACGCGAAGTTCGTCGAAGTACTCGTCGATGGGTGTCCACTTTCCTTCAAGGTGGACTCTGGCGCCGAAGTTTCTATCGTACCCAGTACGTTCCCTGGCGTCCCCTCGAAGCTTCAAGACCCCAAAAGCGAATTGAAAGGCCCTGGCAACAACGTTCTACCGGTCATAGGCACTTACGTTGCTACCTCGTCATGGCACGGCAAGTTCACCAAGCAGCTACTCTACGTCCTGGCAACCAAGACGGTCTCGCTGCTGGGCTTCCCGGCAATCCAGGCCTTGGGCGTCGGCACGTTTGTCGACCAAGTCTCGGGGACTCCACAGCCCTCGGGCGACTTGCGTCTCGATCCCAGCCTCTTCCGAGGACTTGAGACACTGGTGTCAAACTGCCCCACGTGCGCCGAAACCAGGGTGCAGCGCTCGGAATCTATGCTGCCGTCAGCCACTCCAACTCGGCCCTGGGAAGAGGTGGGCGTCGATCTGTTTCATTTGAACGGCCAGGACTACGTCCTTCTGGTGGATTACCGGTCACGCTTCCCGGAGGTCATCAGCCTGCGCTCGAATTCAGCACCTGTGGTGACCAACGTCATCACGAGCGTCTCCGCGCGCCACGGGATCCCAAGACTGGTGCGCAGCGATAATGGTCCTCAGTTTGCTGCAAGAGAGTTCTCCGCCTTCGCCGATTCCTATGGTTTCCGCCACGTCCCAGCAGCCCCCATTTTCCACAGTCCAACGGGGAGGTGGAACGAATGGTGAGGACGGTTAAGGACCTGCCGCGGAAGGCGGATGATCCATACCTTGCGCTCCTGGCATACCGCGACACCCCTGGGGTAAACGGAGTGAGCCCTGCTCAGCTGCTCATGGGCAGACGCCTACAGACCCGGGTACCGAAAGCGTCGCATCAGCTGGAGCCTACCTGGCCGCCGTTGGTCCCATTCACTCGGCGTGATCAAGATAACCACAGGCGCCAAGCATCTGACTTCAACAGAAGACATGCGGCTCATGAACTGCGGCCTCTTCAGGCAGGCGAGCAGGTCTGGGTACGGGACGTCAACTCCCCCGCGATCGTCATGGGGCCAGCACAACGCCCTCGCGCCTACGTGGTGGAGACTCCCACAGGTGTACTCCAGCGCAACCGGATGCACCTAGTACCAACGACGGGAGGTCCTGTGGAAGGGACTACCAGTACGCCTGGAACTCCCGCGGCGGAGCCGACCGCCATGTCCACAACAACGCCTGGAGCTGATCAAGCAGACCAAGAAACCGCATCGCCTCGGGAAAGCACTTCCTCTGCAGATGCTCCCTGCGGTTCTCCTTCAACGCCACGCTTCTCTAGGTTCGGCAGAAAGATACGCAGGCCGAGAAGGCTCGACCTATGAACGTTTTGTGCCGGACCAAGAGTTCCTGTTTTGTGGTTCTTATTTTAATAGAAGGGAGGATGTAGTGTACGGCAGTACCACGAGATGGCAGCGCTGCATCCTCGGATATATAAGCGTCAATAAACGCGCTCGGGGACTTGCCCGCCCGGAGAGTTTCCTGCTGTGTCACTCGCCCGCTCGACAGATTGTGCTTGCTTGCGTGCTTGCCTCCAAAAGTGGCTCGTACCCACTATGGGGGATTGGCCTATAAATTATTAAATGTGATAAATGCTTTACATTCCTGTTGCGTCCGGAGATTTTTTTTTTCGCAATACGAGGCTGGCAGTAATACATCGTCGTATGCCTCAACCTGAAAGAGTTCGTCATACTGCGAAGAAACTTGAGCAAAGGCTCCTTTGCACCTTTAGAATCCGTCCGTATGTATAAGCGGCGTCATTTAAAAGAAAGAATCGTCTGGAGCTAGGGTGCAGAATTAGAGCCAGAGCTGTTTTCCAGCGACTATGGGGACAGCTGGATACTTCTTTACAACGCTTGCCGCTAGAAAAATTTCGTCAACGTTGTTAAGTGTTAAAAAAAAGAAGCCGACCTATTTCAATAAACCAATAAAGCTTCTAAAGCGAAGCTTTATATGCCTAGGCGAAATCGCAAATGGGTAGGAGAATTCCCTGTGTACAGAAAACTGTCATCATCAGCATTGGCTCCAGCGTCTTCTTCCGCAGCTGGCTCGTTGGCGCCCCTCGGGTTGCACTCGTGCTCGTGCTCGGCACGCGCTCGTGCCACACCTCCTGCGTACGTCGTCGTCGTCGTCTTCTTCCGCAGCTGGTTGTGGTGCCGCTCATTATTCCATCCCAGAATTTCAATTCTCTTCTGTCGTCGTAGTGAGGAGGCCGCGTTCAGGGTGGTATGAGCCATTCATTGTCTTACGCAACGCACAGATTCATTTTTGAAGCAATTAAATTCGAACAATTGCAAGCGGCAATGGCGGGCGAATGCTGCTAACCACGCCGCCGAGAAAACTCGAGACATCGAACGCAAGCGACAACCCCGGGCTGTGCACATACCGCCACTGACGTCGTTCCCCCCGTCGCAGCCGAACGCGTGTGCAACCTCATAGCTGAGAAATTTTTAATGAGCCCTCTGGATTAGCCCAATGATAAACACCGAGGCCGCACGTTTAGGCTTCGCTGGATAACCATCTTCACGGATTGGAAGGGCCAACGATTTTTTTAACCGTTCCCTCCCCATTCCCATCGATTATCGTCATTATATTGCTTTTGCTTTCTAGTTTTGTTTCGAGCCCTTATGGCGGAGGCATCACTGAAGGCATGTTATAGGTTTTGTTTTTGAGAATATTAATCGCACAAATATGCACTCATGTAGCAGCGCACTGGATGCCAAACCGCCCGCCTTGAAGTCCATCACTGCTGACGTAGTGAAAAAAAATAGGTGTGTGCATTGTACCTCTTTTAAGATTTTACTTGGTGCCTTGAGCTCTGTGCTACTTTGTGACACGTGTGGCTACCTAGCGATGGCAATTGACAAATGTTTTATGCTGCAATCACTACGGAAGATGTAGTAAAATGGATCTGTGAGGGTGCATCAATCTGCTCCGAGAGACACAAAAATTAGAAGATCCGCCACTGGATCTAATAATTGCACGCATTTCGACTGGAGCAAGTGTAAACTGTGTAACGCATATACCTAACTGTCTTCGACGTATGTTTGAGTGATATTAGTAGTTGATTGATTCACCCTCACACTGCCAAGTACGGGCCTCCTCGTTATTTTGTTAGGTGGGTCGAGTGTAGCCGTCAATATGCGGGGCCTGGTTCCATGGCCTTACCAGGATCTTTTATTTCTTTAATCGATGACGGTTTCATTTCAGTGTAACTCTTTGCGCTTCCCGTGTAGGATTGTGGCACATTCAGCACATATGGGCGCCATGGAATAGCCAACACTTGTCTCCTTTCTGTGACATTGCGCATTCCGGCAGTACTATTTCAGAAAAGCTTAAAACACGTAGCTACTTCGGTTGCTGTTGGATCCTCGGATCATGTCCACGTCAGGAAGAGAGAAATTTGCGTTCTCGAACAGTATGTTACAAATGTCAGAGGTCAAACGAATGACAGATGTGATCACTTGTGGATTTATATTCCTAATAGTACCATTAGTGCTGGCAGCTGTGCGGCCGAGATTTGGGCAACATTTACTCTACTGTTTTCCGACAAATATATATAAGGGCATTCTTCGTATTTAGCGCTACAGCTCTGCGGCTGCTCCAGAGTGTACTTCAGAATGCGAAATCCTCTCGTGTGGTTCTTCTTCAGCTGTCTAATCAGTAAGCAATCTTCCGCTGGCCTTCGTTAATTTAATTTCTTTTGCAGTTAATAGCTGTAAACAGCTCATTAGGCCAGCACTCGGTCAACGCCGGAATCGGAGAGGCATCATGTCGATGGCGTACACTACGTTTTAAGCGTGGCGCCATTTCGCATCTGTTTGGGCTTCCTTATCTTAGGTTTGCGTCGTTCATAAGCAGCCATAAGCAGTTTTGTGCAAGAAGTTTTTAAAGCAGAGTTTGCCTACACCTTACGAGGTGTAGACACTCATTGTATAAGCATTCACTTTATAAGCTCTGTAGCAATAAAGTACCCTATACGTGGTGCCACAAGCCCTCTGTCAGCAATTGTCACCCGCATATTCTTGCGGTAAAATAGGTGTTGTAGTCACATTTACGAAAGCAAGATACGAAAACGTGTATACTCCTTCACAATATTTATCTTTCAAGACTTCATTTATACGATCTGCTATTGCACCTAGCGGTGCTTTTTGCCGCAGTATTATGTATGACTTCGACGATAACAATTTATCCATGCTGTCAGGTCAAATAACTTGGAGGGTAAAACAACTAGGGCCGCTAGAGATGCAAAACATGGCATTGCAATTCATTATCAAAATGATCAGACCTAAATATGCTTGGTGGAAAGGAATTCCGACCGGTGACA